>NC_133666.1:318862186-319162186 GCF_037893015.1 Macrotis lagotis | reverse complement strand
GCTGGCTTGCCCAGACATTGTCTGCTCTGGACTCCACTGCCCTTTTACCAAAGTGAGATAGACCTTTCTTAGAGTCCTTTTAAGTTACCCTAAGCTGGAAAATCATTTCACTATAACTTTTTGCATGTTCTGTTGCTCTAGAATTTGTTTAGAAGTTTCATTAATGTTGCTTCCAAAAGAAAGTGGTGAGAGCTCAGGCAACTTCCTGGTTTCTTTTCTCTACCTCTTCGCTGCTACAAATAATTATTGTATTTATTTAATTCTCTATAACTATTTCCTTCAACAAATTCATATTTTTTGTTGAACTCAAGGTGCTTCACTTATGTGGTTTACTTCCTTTGGATAAGGTATTGTTTATCATGTTATAATGTATGAGTAGGTATGATTTAGTTGAGTATCTTGTTAGTTTGGGTTCAACACTAAAAGTAAATGAGCTACTCTTAGGTTATTGAGCTATTAGCAAAATGAAGTTTCCTTAGACGCAGCATAGAAAGGATATTCAGCAATGATATTCTGGTATTTATCTTAAATAGATATGGCCCTTGCTTCTGTCCATGTGACAGTTTATCTGGTTAGTGAAAGGTAGTGATAACCATCAATTATGGAACATTTACCAAATCTAAAGGACTTCAACTTCTATTTTGCATACATATCACCAAGAACTATGTCAAAACGGCTGGAAATTACTTGAAGGATAAGTTGAGGTATGCTATAAGCCTTAGCTTCTGGATCAATCAAGTCTCAATGTACCTTTGTTACTTTTCAGGGAAAAACTAACAACTTGTAAGAAGGAAAAGTAAAGATACATTTTCTCCCCACAAATTTATTTTTTGAAAAAAAATTGGTACTTAGCATCACACAACTATACATACACACACACACACACACACACACACACACACATACAAGTGTGTTATAATCTATAATGCTTTAATGCTTGGTCAAAAATAAAGTCATACCCACCTTAATAGTAAAAATGATATACCCTTGCAGCAACACATTATAAAGTCTTTTTAAGCTATATTCTCATTTGATCTCATTTCTACTACTTACTATTTGTTTGAATTTAAACAATCCTATTGACCCCTCTGGGCTTTAATTTCCACATCTGTAAAATGAAGGAATTAGAGATCACTTCCAGCTCTAAATACTAATCAACCATATGAGGTAAAAAAAGCACTTATTGTGATCCCTATTTCATAGAGGATGACCCTGAGAACCCTAGGAAGTTAAATGACTTGTCTAATCAAGGTGACTTCCTGCTGCCTGAAGATTAGTTAATGAAGTTCTAATTATTAAATATCTACTAGAGGTAATAGTCTGTGCCAGAAATTGTTGAGAAGATAAAAATATATGATGCATAATCCCTCAAAAAGCTTACAATTAACCAGGGGAACATAAAAAAGTAAAATCATTTAAAATAATATAAAATAACAAATAATTTCAAATAAAAAAACATAAAGAGGAAAAAAAGAATATGCATGATTTTCTCCTTTAAAATATGTATTATCAGGGGTGGCTAGGTGGTGTAGTAGATAAAGCACTGGCCTTGGAGTCAGGAGTACCTGGGTTCAAATCCAGTCTCAGACACTTAATAATTACCTAGCTGTGTGGCCTTGGGCAAGCCACTTAACCCCATTGCCTAGCAAAAAAAATATGTATTATCATTCTCTCCCTTGTATGGAAAGGAAACTGATGGCTAGAAAGATCATCTAGTTTGTAATAATCATACAGTTTTTAAGTGTCAAAGATAGAATTTTAAGTCAGAATTCTCATGATTCTATAGCCAAAGTCCTTTTCACTCTACCATTTTTCTTTTCTCAAAGAGCATTTTATCAAAATAGTAAAGACGATGTAACAAGATGATACATAACAACTTTGAAAGTAAAGGTACAGACAAAAAAGATACTTAGAATGATGTAAGGGGTAGGCCAGAGTTCATTCCAATATATCCCACTAGGTAAAGTCCAGGAAAGAGGATGTTGCAGAGTAAATGTTTGAAGAGCTCTGAGTATATCAGTTATACAAAAGCTTGGGATATACAGAGATGGGAGCAATATAATAAAAGGCTAGTAAAAGTAGAGAAACTCAGGAATAATCAAGTGCTTTAAATGTTAGGCCAAAGTTTGATACTTATCTCACTAGGCAAAAGAAAATCAATGAAAATTTAAAACCAGAGGTGTAGCATAATTGGATCTATACATAAGAAAATTACTGGGCAGAGCTGTGAAAGATGAATTGGAAAGGACAAAGAGGAGGACTTGTTAGAGACTACTGTTAATACCAACATGTAATATTAAATGCCTGTATTATGATGATGACAATATAAATAGAAAAAAAAGGTTTGTTTTGAGAGATTTAGGGACAGAAGGAATTGACTGAACTTGATAAGTATAGGATTCACATATAGTTTCTTCTGTTTGCTATCTGTTTGATCGAGGACAAGATGATTAAACTCTCTGAGCTTTAAATATAAAATTATGATCCTCTCCAACCCCAAATATAAAAATCCTTAATTCTATGTTAACAGACAAGATATCCTGAGAGATGTGAGAGAGGGAGAGAGAGAGAGAGAGAGAGAGAGAGAGAGAGAGAGAAACCTCAAAGAATAGCTCCAAATTTTGATCATGAGAGACAGGGGGGAAAAAAGTGAATGAGGAAGAATTTAAAAAAATATTAACACCTTAATAAGAGCAAAGTACTGACATAAAGATTAGGAATAAAAGTTGAAAAGGAATGCAGTTTCTGCCTTCAAGGAACTCAAAACCTAATGGGGGTAAACACACCTACAGAAATAAATCAGATGGAAAAGCCTAATGATTCTCAGGACACAATAGCAAAGAAGAGAGCTATACATCTTTATTAATATGTTTCAATAATAAAAGCTTTACAATTTCAGAGTTAAATTATTTGATTTTACTAGGGAAGAATAGTTTTAAGGGAAAGAAAAGAGTTTTCATTTTAGGTATATTGTTTGTCCCACTAGAATCCTAATGAAAATGGTCTATAGGGAACTGAAAGATATAGATTTGCCTATGAGACTATATGTTATCTGCATAGAGGGAGTAGTTGAAATGATGTAATTGATTAAAATGACCAAGAAGAAGAATACATGGAGAGGAGAGGAGGATACCAGAGTTAGACCTTTACAGAACTCTATAATAAGGATAAAAAAGACGAGAAACCAGCAAATGAGATAAATAAGAAATGAATAGAGACAAGTGGGTTCTGGACCTGGAGTCAAAAGAATCTGAATTCAAATCCAGCTCAAGACCCTCATAAGTAAAATAAAATGGGGAACCAGAAATTAAATGAAGAAATTTAACCTGAATCTCATCTCAAAACACTGTAGAGCCTGTTGCTGGCTTATTGCATCCATTTGCAAGGTTTTAAACAACTGACCCTGAACAATCATTAAATGTCTGTTGATCTTACTCCTTTGGAAAAGGTAATGGTGTATCATGCCAGTGAGAATGGCCCATGGGGTCGTGAAGAACCAGATATGACTAAAAAACTGAACAACAATAAAAAGTGAATAGAGAAGAGTGAGTGGAATGAGGACTAGGGCTAGCTGCTCTAGCCTGTGCTCATCCTTCCCAATGCAGGGAAGGGTCTTCCAATGATGGTTTTCTTATTCCTGTGGAAGATCTTGAGACCAGTACATACACAGGATATATAAAATGATGACTAATATAGATTCTCATTTCTTTAATTTTTCTAATTGTATCCATGACTGAAACCATCTATTATGGCTTCTTGACCCCTATTTCTCCATGGTGATAGCTGTTTTCTGTGATAATTCCTGTTTGGATTGCATTTAATGTCTTAAAAAAGAAGAGTCTGGATCAAGGTGGTGCCTTGGGAGTAGTAGTTGTTGGATTTATCTTGATGAATGCAAGATAAGGAAAGCAGAGTAAATGTTTGAAGGACCCTTAATATACCACTAAGTATATCTATATCTAACTAGCTAGGTAGCTTTTTTACTTCTGTGATGATATTTTTCATTTCTTCCTCAAAACTCACCAAGTATAAAAAAAGAAAAAAAGAGACATGTCGATTTCAAATTCAAAGAAGTGGAGGGGGGCAGAGAAATTGGACTCAGGTTTTCTGTAATGGAGCTATACTTACCTTATTCTATATGATAGAAAATGGACCAGAAGAAATCTACATTGATTTGTTTTGTCTCTCTTGACTTCCTTTTCCTCTTCTGTGGGAGATGGATAGGATTCAGAAATTGGTTCTGTCATAAGGACTATTCATCTATGACTAATAAACTTGGAATGAGTTCTCTTTAGTACCAATGGACAGATCACTGTGATAATCTTTCTTTTCACCTTTCTTGGTGAATCTTTGTTGGACAAGACCTACTTCTTCTCACATCTGATTTTTGTGAATGATGGGGATTCTTCTGGTCCCCAATGGCCAGTTGTTGCATTTGTGGAATTGACTGGTTTATTGGGATCAATTATTGAACCATAACTAAGAGGAACAAGGCAGTACTCTGATTGGGATACAAGCACCCACACAGTTGTCAGTCAGCCAAGTGGCGAGACAAAATACCAGCAAAGTCTGTTTTTTTTTTTTTTTAGTTTGTTTGTTTTTTGCAAGGCAAATGGGGTTAAGTGGCTTGCCCAAGGCCACACAGCTAGGTAATTATAAAGTATCTGAGACCAGATTTGAACCCAGGTACTCCTGACTCCAAGGCCAGTGCTTTATCCACTATGCCACCTAGCCACCCCAGAAAGTCTATTCTTGATAACAATCCTCTGAACCTATTTTTTTCCATATTCATCATTCTCTGCCTTTACAGCACAGGATGGACTCAGGCCCACAGAATGAACAGTTGTCATTTTCCATCATTTGGAGATCCAAAATGAGTCTAGTTGAACTTTGTGATTCCAAGATTTAACTTCAAAATAATCATTTGACCCACTGCACTTGAAGGGATTTAATTAATTGTGCTTTGTATTTTCCCATAATAATAAATCTCATGACACAACACAAAACATTCTAGGAAAGAAAATTCCACAAAAAAGAAAACCAGACATATCTTCCTGTACCTGAGCATGCAGGTTTTCCAGTTTAATGGAACTGTTGGAGCAAAAAGGGAATTTTTTTTCTATTGGCTTCTGCAAATGAGGATATACTCCCCTTCTAATGCATCCTTGGAATTTTTGTCAACAAAGAATGGGGAACCAGAAATAACGTGAAGAATAACGTGATTCTCATCTCACTCATCTCACAATACCGTAGAGCCTGTTGCTAGCTTATTGTAACCATTGCAGAGTAAATGTTTGTGTGGAAACATAAACAATTTTTGCAACTGTGAACTTTCCCATAGTTTTTCATCAATCCACCATAAATACTTGTCCTTAGTTTAAATGTTGTTTTTAGGTCCTAGTAGACAATATCCATATCATAGCATTCTTATTCTTCTCTGTTTAATTAGTGGAAAAAAGTTTAATACAATAGTTAGTTATTGTTATTCTTATGTCTATCAGAAAGTGAGAAAAAACTAGATGAATAGCATGGATTTTAATGTAAATCACAAGTCTAAAACTTTTTTAAAAACGTTAAAAAACCTTAAGTTTCTGCATAGAAATCAATTTATTGTAGATTGTTTCTGAAAGAGTTTTTCATAATAGGCCTTTATTAAAAAGAAGCATATTTAAAGTAGTGTAAGATTTCAACTTACAGTTTCCATTTGAGGTATTAATGTTTAATTGCTGTGGTACTATTGAGGACATGCTGTCTTTGACTGTTTTCTTTTTTTTCTTTTTTCTTTTGTAGTTTAGTTTAGTTTAGTTTAGTTTTGTTTTGTTTTGTTTTGTTTTTGCAAGGCAGTGGGTTTAATGTGGCCCAAGGCCACATGGCTAGGTAATTATTAAGTTTCCTAAGGTTGCATTTGAACCTAGGTACTCCTGACTCCAGGGTCAGTGCTCTATACACTGCACCACCTAGCTGCTCCTTGACTATTTTCTAATGACCTATGAGGGACTCATCGAAAGATGTAGTTTTTAGGTGTTTTTGCCAAAGAGACCTCCTGCATAATTTCTTTATATCACCTTCTCAAGATTGCTTCCTCACTTATCACTTTTATTCCCAAATTTTTAATAGTTCTGTTGACTGTTTTTTATAAAAGAAACAAAGCGGTTTTACTACTCCAACCAATTTTATCTTCTTTTTTCTCCAGGTTTGAAATTTATTTATTTTTTCATTCATATGTAAGAATAGTTTTAAACATTAATTTTTGTAAAGTTTTCTCCCATACATCCTTCCCTCCCTCCCCTCTCCCTAAGATAATGAGTGATCTGATGTGGGTTATATATGCAGGATTATATTACATATTTCCTTGTTGGATGTGTTGGTTATGTTCTGGGAGAAAAGGTGGAAGAAGAGGGAAAAAACCACAAGAAAAAGACAAAGCAAGTTTTGAAAAGTGAAAATAGTATGTTTACATTTGCTTTCACACTCCATTATTCTTTTACTGGATATGGATAGTGTGGTCCATCATAGGTCTTTTGGAATTGTCTTTGTTCACTGTATTGCTGAGAAGTCATAATTGATCATCGTACAATACCATTCATCTTCTGAGTCCTACTAAATCTGTGTTATTCTACACCCTTAGAAAAGTGAGGAGGGAAGTACATTTTCTTACTACTGGGAAATGATATCAGAAGTCTGTTAGATAAAATGAGGAGATTAATGAGCAGATAGCCTCAATATTTTAGCAAGATTCCCTAGTTTATAAGGTAGTAGGAAGGAAAAGGTACTTTTAAGAAATTTGATAAGAAAAGTTTTAGAAAAGCTGCGTTGTTATATAGAATAGAAAATTCTGTTAAAATTAAAAATAAGTAGAATTGTCCTATTGCAGGAAGTGTCTAATTGAAATTAGATAAAATAAATTTGTGGTAGACCCAATCAATGATCATGGTTTCATGAGCAATACTAAGATAAGTGAATAAGGGCTTTTAGAGTAAAGATTAGAGTTTAACTGACTCCCTAAAATTCACAATTGGAAAGGGAAGAGAGTATAACCAGAGCAGGGGTGATGGCCTGGTTAAGTAGATAAGAGGTGTAGAATCATTGCAAATCTTAGTGAGGACAAAGAATAGGTCTAGAAAGGATTAAGCATAAGGAGAGATGGAATAATTTAATTGGAAGTCAACTGAACAAAGGAAAAAGCCATACTGTACTCAGTGAAATTCCAGCTATAATAGCAGACTTGGAGGCAGTTAAAACTGCTTACAAATTTTTGAAAATATGTAATAGCAGTCAAATATTGAATAAAAGTATTTAGTCCTTAAAGGATGAATTTGAACATTTATGAAAGAATGTGAATATTTACTACCCCGGGAAATACCTAATCAGAAAAGTAAGAAATCCATTAATTATTTCTTACACTGTTAAAACACAGGGTAGGAGAGATGAGTGGTATGAGAAAAGTAACAAGAGAAGAAAAAATAATATATTGAAGAAAATTTAAAGTCACAGCCTCTAATCATGAAAAGACTCCACATTAGGGCTATAACAGATCACATGAAACAGTGTAAATATAATTAAATTCTTTTCAAATAATATTAAATATCTACTGCTACAAGACTTTTTTGCTAGGTCCTAGGAATACAAAACCACAACTGTCCCTCTTCTAAATTAGCTTGCTTTCTACTGGAGGATGAGATGGATGGATGATAATCATTTAGTCAGTGTTTATTCTATGCTATGTCCTTTGTTGATGGCTAAGTCAAACAGAGGATAGAGTGCCACACCTGGAGCCTGGAAGATCAGTGTTTGAACACTACTTTAGATATTTAATAGCTGTATGACCCTGTATAAACCATTTATTTGTCTCATTTTCCTCAACTGTAAAATGAGTTGGAGGGAGAAATGACAAACCACTTCAGTATTTTTACCAAAAGAATCCTCAAATGGGGTCATGAAAACACAACCGAAATGACTGAACAATGATTTTGTCCAAGAATTTTATATTTTATTCCAAGAGACCACCCAACTGGGGAGTGGTGACTATAACTCTCAGAGAGTTTTGGTGTGGAAAAAAACTAGATGATGAGTAGAACACATAATTCAGCTCTTGAGGTTTGTATTTCCATAGAGGGTGTGATACAAATTGATTATAATTTGAAGACATTTCTGCCACTTGATAATTGTATTTCCAATAGGACAGCTGAGAAGAGTACACTTGGATAGAGACTGTGGGCATAAAGTGATTCTGAGGTAATGTTGTTTAAAAATCAATTGATCAATCAATCAACCCTTGAGAACTGTACTTCTCTCAAACTTTTAAAAGGAATATATGTTGGCAGAGGTTGTGAGTATAATTCAGATTTAAAGCAGTCAAGAGAAGAAAAGAAAGATTATACTAGGAGAAGGTGAGGCATTAGAGGCACAACACATGAAGAGGCACAAAGAATTTAATATAGTAGAAGAACAGAAGGGAGAATGTGAGCACTGAATAAATGTTACTTTCAAAAATTTGACCCCCAAAAGTAATATCATACATTAAACCAAATTGGGCTTAAAATTTTATCCTACACTAAAGGATCAATAAAAGTGAGGGCAAGATGAAAATAAAGATAAAGTTGAAGTAGAAGTTAAAAAGAAAAGTTAAAAAGAAAAGGGTGAAGGAAAGGAAAAGGTGTGATAGGACAAAAAGACTCATCAAGAGGCAGTAGTCAAGCAAAATATTGGTTAGAAAGGATAAGGGAGAAGAGAAAAATGCAAATGGGGAGACAATATGGAGGGAAATATAGAGTTAATAATCATAATTGTAAATGTGAATGGGATGAACTGTCCTATAAAATGGAAGTGGATAGTAGAATGGATTAAAAACTTGAATCCTACAATTGTTTTTGGGGGGGTTGGGGTTTTTTTTTGGTTTTTTGGGGTTTTTTCACAAGGCAAATGGGGTTAAGTGGCTTGCCCAAGGCCAAACAGCTAGGTAATTATTAAGTGTCTGAGACCAGATTTGAACCCAGGAACTCCTGACTCCAAAGCCTGTTCTTTATCCCAATATGTTGTTTACAAGAAACACATTTGAAGCAGAGAGATACACATAGGGTAAAGATAAAAGGCTAGAGCAGAATATGTTATATTTCAGCTGTAGTAAAAAGAATGAGTAGCAATCCTAATCTTAGATAAAGCAAAATAGATCTCAATAAAAGGAATAAAAAAAAAAGGAAACTGCATCTTCCTAAAAGATATCACAGGTGATGAAGTTGATGTGAATAGGAATAACTAAAGATGTCCCTGGATAAGAGGCAATCAGGGTAAGTGTGAAGTACCTAAAGCTGAATTCAAACTCCCATACTCCTGACTACAAAGCCAGTACTCTATTCACTGTACCACCTACATAAAACATCAAGTCATGGAGCATCTAGAGTCTTAGAAGAGAAACTAAACAAATTACAGGGAGACATGGACAGTAAAAATATAGTAGCGGGGAATCTCAACTTCCCTCTCTCAGATTAATTTAACCATAAACTAAACAAGAAGGAAAGGCAGAAATATCATATGCATGCTTTTCAGATCATGATTTAATAAAAATTATAAATAATAAAGGGCTATGTAAAGATAAACTAAAATTCAATTGATAACTAAATAATCTAATTTTAAATAATGAGTGGATCAAAGAACAAATAATAATCAACAATTTCATCCAAGAAAATGACAATAATAAGTCATCATAATAAAACTTGTGGGATACAGTCAAAACAGCTTTTAGTAAAAATTTTATATCTTCAAATGCTTACATGAATAAAATAAAGAAGAGATCAATGAATTGAACAAGGAATTTAAAAAAGCAAGAAAAAACAAATTAAAAATCCCTAATTAAATACCTAATTAGAAATTCTGAAAATTGGAGAAGAGAATCATAAACCTGAAAGTTAAGAAAACTATTGAATTAATAAATAAAACTAAGGGTTGGTCTTATTGAAAAAAGATAAATCTTTACTTAATCTGATTAAAAAAGGAAAGAAAACCAAATTATCAGTATCAATAATGAAAAGGTGAATTCAACAAGTAGGAAATTAAAATAATAATTTGGAAGCATTTTTTTTTAAATATATCTACCCAGTTCAAGAAAAGAAGAAATAAAATAATTAAATAACCCAATTTCAGAAAAAAATGAAGAAACCATCAATAGATTCCCTAAGGGGAAAAATCCTCCAGATGGATTTAGAAGTGAATTCTAGCAATCATTTAAGGAATAATTAATTCCAATTCTATATAAACTATCTTTAAAAATATAAGAAGTTCTGTCAAATTACTTTTATGACACAAATATGGGGATGATACCTAAACCAAGAAGTGTCAAAAACAGCAAAGAAAATTATAGAACAATATCCCTCTAAATGTTGACGCAAAAATTTTAAATAAAACTTTAGCAAAGAAATTGCAACAAGTTATTGTAAGGATAATATCCCATGATCACATAGGATTTATACCAGGTAGGCTCGAATAATTCAAACATTAGCAAAACAAACAATATATTTTACTATAACATAACAAAATTAACAGAAATCATATGATTATTTCAATAGATACTGGAAAAGTCTGACAAAATATAACACCCATTCCTATTAAATACTGAAGAGTATAGGAATAATAGGATTTTCCTTAAAATGGTAAGTAGCATCTATCTAAAATCAATAGTTAAATTATATTTAATGGGAATAAACTAGAAGCAATCAATAAAGAAAAAAATTGAAAGAATTAGAATAGGCAATGAGAAAACAAAACTTTCGCTCTTTGCAGGCAACATAACTTTGAGAAACCTAAAAAACCAATTAAAAACTGTTTGAAGCAATTAAAATTTTATTAAAATAGTAGGATAAAGACTTGCATGAAGTGAGGCTGAGTAAAGTGAATAGCACCAAGAGAACATTTTTCACATTAAAAACATTGTGAGTTGGGCACAGTGGATAGAACACTGGCTCTGGAGTCAGAAGTACTTGAGTTCAAATCCGGCCTCAGACACTTAATAATTATCTCGCTGTGTGGCCTTGGGCAAGCCACTTAACCCCATTGCCTTGCAAAAAAAAATATAAAAAAAACTAATGTGAGTTGATCAACTATATGGATGAAGCTCTGTTCAGTAGTTTAGTGATCAAGGAAATCATGAAAGACCTTCTTTTGGAAAATGTCATCCACATTCTCAGAAAAAACTATGGAGTCTCAATACAGAGCAAGAAATACTTTGTTCACTTTTTAAAACTTCTTTTATGCTTTTCTTTCTTACTCATTTTCCCCCCTTAGTTCTAATTCCTCTTTCACAACAGGAATAATATGGAAATATGTTAAACATGTACATTATTCACCATCCTGGGAAGTGAGGGGGAGAAAGGAAAGAATGGTAGAAAAATGTGGCACTTATAAACTTGCAAATGGTTGTGTGTTGAAATTACATTTGCATGTAATTAGAAAAATAAATAAAATTAAAAAAAACAGCCTAGGTGGTGGCTAGGTGTAGTGGATAGAGCACCAGTCCTGGAGTCAGAAGTACAGCCTCAGACACCTATTGCCTAGCTGTGTGGCCTTGGGCAAGCCACTTAACCCCATTGCCTTGCAAAAACAAAACAAAACAAAACAAAACAAAACAAAACAAAACAAAACAAAATAAAAACAACTTTTCTGGTAATTTTCAGTTCACATATTGTTGAAGCCTAGCTTGCAGAATCAAAAACATAATCTTGAAGGAACATGAAATGAACAATGTCCAATAATTTTAACATTCTTTGGCACTGCCCTTTTTTTTAGAATTTAGATGTCACCTGATTTTCTCCAATTCAAGGGTCACTATCAAGTTTTCCGAATTTGCTTGATGTATTGAGTACAGCACTTGAACATCATCATCTTTTAGGATTTTTAAATATCTCTGCTAGAATTCCATCACTTCCACTAAACTAATTTTCAATCCAAGTTACTTAAATTGAAATTATTTTCCTTTTTTTTGTAAATAATTACCTTTTAAATAGAGATGAGACATGAGAGCAGAATCAGGAGTATATTGTGTTCCAGATGTCTAGAGAGCAGAGAACAGATCATCAATAATGTCACAATCTTCAAAGATGTCAGTTAAGATGAGGTCTTAAAAATGTTTTGAGTTAGCTATTTACCTTAGAGACAATAGTTTTTGTAAAAAAGATGATCAAAATTCAATTTTAAAAGGTTGAAGAAAGAAAAAATGAGGAACTGATATATCTGGTAAAGTTAATATTTAAAGAAGTTTATCACTAAAAGGAAAAATAAAGATAGGTTAAAAGGAAAGGCTAAGGGGAGTCTCTATTAGGATTAAGCAAAGCAAAGATCTTTAGGTAGATGAGAAGAACCCAGTAGAGAATATTTGAAGATATGTAATAAAGAGATGATGACTAGAGGGCATGGTCCTTAATGAGGCAGAGGAAAGCAGTATCAAGTGCATGAATAGAAGGATTATCCTTAGTGGCAGGGGTACTTCATTAAGACTTAGCAGGAAAAAAATAGATAATGATAGCTTAACAACTCTGAAATGTAAAAAAAGAGAGGAGATATTAATAAGTTCATATGGAGTGGTCATTCATAGTGAAATAAGTGACAGGATAATGTGTGCATCAGTATGAAGATATGGTATGATAGAAGATGGTAGGAAACTATGGGAACTATGATAGTTGATCTGGATTAAGGACAAACCCCTTCTAGTCTTATGATCATATAAGTAGTAGAATAAGACTATGATGAGTTTTCAGAACTATCTCAAAAATCTGATGGTCTTTGTCTTTCTTATATTCTGCATGACTTGAATGTGACAAGACCTGACACATTTAACCCATGTTCTATGCATGCCACTGGTTTTCTGCATTTAAATAATTAGAAGTGGCCACTTCCTTATTAGTAATGTATCACAGTTAGCAATATGAATACAAATTGAGATATCACACTCACTTATGATGATAAACAGAAATATGAATTGAATTTGAACTTTAGGGGACTGAACACAATAGTTATTTGATAGAAAATTTGTTTTGTTTTGGTTTTTTTTAGATTTTTCAAGGGAGTGTGGTTAAGTGTCTTGCCCAAAGCCACATAGCTAGGGAATTATTAAGTGTCTGAGGCCAGATTTGAACTCAGGTACTCCTGACTCCAGGGTTGGTGCTCTATCCACTGCGCCATTTGATAGAAAATTAAATGTTATCATGGGTCTGAAAAAAGACATTTCATTATTTGTTAAAATATCTCATTCATGTTTCTAGCTAAGAAATGCCTTAAAGCAATATAAAAAAGGAAAATCTGCCCCAGAGAAAAGTGCCTAGGATTTCTTGGTAACATCTTCTATCATATCCTAAAGTCCTTCAGTCATTGTCTTAAGTAGACACTAGCCAGAAGGATTTATTACTTCCCATATTTTCTTCTTTCATAGTCAGCACAGTATAATTCATTAAAACTTTTTCTTATTAAAATCTATGATAGCCTAGACCCCACAGCTACCAGTTATTTCTTAAGAAATACCATCAATTCATCAATCCTTTTTTTTTAATCTGGATAGAAAGTTGCCTTCTGGATCAATCACTTTATCAAAGGGAATGTTAATTTCCTATGCCAGATGAAAGGGTCCTGAGACATTTCTCCAGTTTAATCAAATAATATAATTATAACTGGTCTTATATTCAGGTTTGATTTCATTTGCAAATAGAGTGCATAAGTACTTGCATTGCAGTATAATTTGAGGGACATTCAGAAAAGGATTTCATACAACATTAACCATATCTCAAGTAGAGGTTGATTATGGTTTGTCCTTAGTTCTCAAAGAAGACCATGACATCAAGGAGGTTTTGCCATGACAAGTAAATGAATTGGTTTTAAGTGAGAGGGTACTGTGTAAAGTCACCAGCCTCACTTTTTCCTCTAGAGTCATCTAAGACTTATGACCAGATATGGATCAGGAGGACTTGAGATGGAACTGGGTGTAATGAGAAACCTTGGTTTTTAAAGCTGGGTTCTTCCCAAGTTACAATTTGACAGAAACAATGCCCATTCAATGATTAAGATGAGGAAAAGAGGCCAAGAATGACCACTTCAAAATAATGAAGTTAGGAAGGTAAGACTCTTAGGGTTTCTCAGTGATTAATGCAATCAATAAAGACAAGAAACTAAAATACTCTTTAGGAAAGTTCAAAAGGAAAAATAAATAAATCAGACCCTCAGGATTTTTGGCCAAAACAGAAACAAGTATGGGAAGAAAGAAAATTTTTAAAAAGGAAGAAAGAAGAAAAGGGAGGAAGGAAAGAACGAAAGAGATAAAAGAAAGAAAGAAAGAAAGAAAGAAAGAAAGAAAGAAAGAAAGAAAGAAAGAAAGAAGGAAAGAAAGAAAGAAAGAAAGAAAGAAGGAAAGAAAGAAAGAAAGAAAGAAAGAAAGAAAGAAAGAAAGAAAGAAAGAAAAAGAAAGAAGGAAAGAAAGAAAGAAGGAAAGAAAGGATGAATGAATCGACTGCTCTTGTAACTCAGAGGTTGATGTTTATCCTTCATTCTTGGAGAGGACCATGTCATTAGGGAGGTGATTTTTTTTTGTTTCTTTAGTTTATCATTGAGAATATCTACTAGAATGCCAGTGTATCTAGACAGAACACATAAAAACATGCGTTAAAGCTTAACTAAGCAAATCAGGGAATCTCAGTTGAAAAAACCCCCTCCGTATCCATGTATTCCAACTTGTATCTGAAGAGGAATCACTTTTGTAATAGAAGAATATAGAATCACTGTAATTTCTCCAGATTAAACAACATATTCATTTCTTGGTGTCACATTGCAGAGAAAACATTAACAAACTTGTAGAACTTCTAAAGTATATTGAAGTGGTCAGGAATCTTGAGGTTATGGCAAATGAAAATCTGCTGGGCTGTTTAATTCAGGGCAGAACAAACTTCAGAAGTGCATGATAGTGTTTGTGTTATTTTTGAAAGGTTGTCACAAAATACTTCTGACTTATCTCAAAAGGCAAAAATCAGATATAGAGTCAGGAGTTGCAAAACTGCAAATTCAGTTTTATGTAAAGAAAATCATTGTGTTCACAATTAGAGTGGTTTTAAAGTAGAATGTTTCTCTGGGAGATAGTCAATTATCCTTCACTGGTGATCTTCATATAAAAGCCAAATATCCATGTGACAATATAGAAAGGATTTTTTTCTTTTTATAATTTAAGATTAGGTCCTCCTAATTTACCCAGGTATATCGGAACTCTTGAACTCAAACTAAATACATTTTCAGTCTATTTAGCAGCAGTGTTTCTAATCCACTAAATAGAGAGTATTCTTGAATTCTTGATCTTCTAGGAGTTGTGTGTGTGTGTGTATATATATATATATATATATATATATATATATATATATATATATGTGTGTGTGTGTGTGTGTGTGTGTGTGTGTGTGTGTGTGTGTGTGTATAATTTTTATGTTAGATTATGCATGATTATCTAGTGTGTCATTTAAGGTCCCATTTAGTTCTGTGATTATTATTTCTTATAAGTGTTTATCTAGTCTCCATTTTTATAACTTAATTTAAATGTACCATTCATTAATTTATGCTTTTTCTCCCCTTCAGAAATTAAGGTGTAGAGGGAGTGAGGGTAAGGGACAAGTCAATATTCTGAATACTTTATAACCTTAATTAGCCAATAACTTTTCCAGGCTGTTGAATTCATGTATTAGAGAAGAGAAAAGTTTTCATGGAATAGCTCATTTAGGAAAAAGTTGCATAGGTATGACAAGATTCAGGGGAGGTCCAAGTATGTGTGTGTGTGTGTGTGTGTGTGTGTGTGTGTGTGTGTGTGTGTATGTTGTGGGAGGAGTTTTAGGCAGAACTCAGAAATCACTGATTGTTTTGGGGAGGGGTGAAGAGATACTCTGACATGGAAATCAAGTAGCACCCAAGAAAAAATTAGCTCATTTACTTCCACTAAGGGCAAAATAATATCACATGTAACTAAAAAGTACAAACTCATAATTCATTTGCTTTAATATATTTTAGAAATATCCTTCTACCACTCTGGCAAGTGAATGACGAAATGACTAAGGAAACAAAGGCTGTATCATCAGAGCATATAGATTTATTAAGCAATGCATGCCAATTGGTTAACAAAGTGGAATAAGAACTCCTCAGGTTTTACCTAAACCTCAAAAGACAGACTTTTTTACATTAAAAAATTAAACACAATTACATTAAATAAAATTCATCAAATAAGGGTAATTTGTTAAAAACAATACAATATTAGATAGCTTGATTTCTATTTAGATAAAAGATTAGGGATTTTCCAAGGTGGGAAGGGGAAAGTGTTGTAGAGCAATTTCCAATCAGTATAACTTGAGGTCCTTGATTAAGGACCAAGTTGATTTTGTTCCAATTCTCACAGCTGAATCAAGTGTTCTCCCAAGAAAGAATTTCAACTAGATCCATAACTGAATAGAAATGGTAAGGAGCTAGGGTCTGGAAGTGAGTCACAAGATGGAGTCAATGTGGTTCCTTTAATTTCCACAATTAACCATTTACTATGCTAATCTCCTTCAATTTCATCATCACTGCTAAGAAACACCACTAAGGTAATAAATTACTCCAGCAGTGATTAAATCTGAGACCATGGCCCTTCTTTAGAAAGATGTTAATTGATGTTTGAAGCTTAGGTCTAACCCTTCCCTTGATCCAGCAATACCACTACTGGGTCTATACTCTGAAGAGATTATGAAATAGGGTAAAAACATTACTTGTACAAAAATATTCATAGCAGCCCTGTTTGTGGTGGCCAATATTTGGAAATTAAGTGAATGTCCTTCAGTTGGGGAATGGCTTAACAAACTGTGGTATATGTATGTGATGGAACACTATTGTGCTATTAGAAATCAGGAGGGATGGGAATTCAGGGAAGCCTGGAAGAATTTGCATGAACTGATGCTGAGCAAGATGAGCAGAAACAGAAGAGCATTGAACATCCTAACAGCATCATGGGGCTGATGATCAACACTGATGGACTTGCTCATTCCATCAGTGTAACAGTCAGGGACAATTTTGAGCTATCTGAGATGGAGAATACCATGTGTACTCTGAGAAATAATTGTGGAGTTTGAACAAATCCCAAAGACTATTATCTTCAATTTAGAAAAAAAATTATCTTATTATGTAATTTTGCTATCTCATACTTTATTTTTCTTCCTTAAGGATATGATTTCTCTCTCATCACATTCAACTTAGATCAATGTATACTATGGGAACAATGTAAAGACTAACAGATTGCCTTCTGTGAGGGGTGGGGGGAAGGAAGCAAGAATAGGGCAAAAATTGTAAAACTGAAAATAAATAAAATCTTTCTTTAAAAAATCATAGTATAAATCTGGAAAAAAGAAATTCTTCATATTTAAATTATTATTTTCATTGTAATCTATTTGGCAATGCTCTGGCAATTAGTTTGAAATTTTTGTCCAATTTTTTCCCACCTTTAAGTGACTTACAAATTGTGGATGCATAGTATTCCAGAAGACATTTTAGCTATTTCCAAAACAAAAAAACAAATAGTGGGTGTTTTAATCCTCCTCCCCTTTGTTATAATATCTCCATCTATTAGCATAGTATATGAATACTCCTGTCCATACTACTATGAGCAAAAAGAATGAGCAATTTTGTATTCATTAATAAATTCTAAAATTTATAATCTTATTTTGGCATTTATTGAGATTTCATTGTTTATTGGACACTAAAATGGAATGTATATGTTGAGGAAGAAAGAAAAATGACTCATTCATTTTCATAATAACTGGCTTCTTCTATTAGTGGATATGGATTCAAGTTATTTGGCCTGGAAGCCAGATTTGATGCTGTAGCACATACAAAAATAATATAGGCAGCTTTAAATAGCATTCCACAAAATGGGATAGGAAAATGACTACATGTTAAAGGTTTATGTATAAAATTTTCTGATACCTGAGTGTTGTCCTAGGTCTTTTTCAACTAACAATGCTTATTTACTGTTTATCAGTCTATTATAATTTAGATATGTAGAACTTTTTTTGAACAAATGTCTGACTAAGAAAAAATCTGTCAAACTGATATTGAATCAGGTATCTTAATTGAATCTGATGATGATGTTTCTTATTTCTTTTCAGAGAAGACCATGACATCAGGAGGTGATGCCATATCATGTACATGAATTGGATTTGAGTGGGGGGGGCAGTTTGTGCTAAATCACCAATCTCACCTTCTCCAGAGTTATCTGGGTCTAATGGTCAGATATAAGGATAAGTGGAGATAATCCTGAATGTGAGGCAATCAGGGTTAAATAACTTGTTCAAGGTCACAGAGCTAGTAAATGTCTGAGGTTGGATTTGAACTCAGATCCTACTAACTACATTAATAAGAAAGCACAGATCTAAGATCAAATGTAGAAAATTTAGGTTAAAACATCAAAAACAACATTGAAAATTTGGAGGAATTTTTTTTTCCAATCTGAATATACATTATCCTTCTTTGCTGGCTTAATATGTTAGATTTCATTTGACTTTGTAAAGATAATATTTTGGATCAAAATGTGAAGACTGAGACATAGATATTAAGATCTTTACTTTGTTCTGTTAATAATTATTTCATGGAATTTTTTCATAAATTCATTAATCAAATTATAATCTGATCAACAACTGAGAGATTTCAATAAATACTTGAATGAGAATTGGAAAATGGGTTAAAATAAAATATGGTATTTTGAACATTTCACTAAATCTTTTACTTTTGAGGTCAGTGCAAACAATTATCCACAAAACTTCCTGAAAGGCAAAAGTGTGAAGTTTATTTAGTAGAATGTTTCTTTGGCCATTCACACTATTTGTTTGTAAACTAAGATCAGGTTCATGAATTACATTGATTCTAATTCTGACAAATTTTTCTGAAAATGAGGGAAGTTTTCATTTTCCTCTGGTTTTAAATAATTGGTAAAGAAAACAGGAAGTCATGTTACCTAATGATTCAGTAACCTAGAAGTATTTTCTTGACCACTGCATTAATTTACAAAAATTTCCTTCAAAAGATTTCCAAAAATCTGCAGAAACCACTGGGAAAAATATTTTATTATTTCTGATTCCTAAAGGATGTTCCATTCTACTATATTTTCAGGAAAGTGACAAATATCCACAGCATACCACCTCCAGGTTTGCCTACAAAATCTCCAATCTCCATTTACCTAGTGCAATTTCATTTAGTTTGTAAACCCTGATGAGATCCCAGCTGGAAATGGAATGGCCATAGGCTATGTGGCTTGTTCATCAAGAGTAGTATCAGTTAGGAATATGGCTCTGACTTTTATGATAGATTTTGAATCAGGTTTCCAATGACTTAAAAGTTTCCTTAAATGTGTACCATATGCTGAGATCTCTTTTTTTGACATTTATGAAGAAGGTTATTCTCCTATTGAGTTCTCTGGTTATCTGACTATGAGAGAGTGTGATGCAGAGAACACTTACCATAAGGAAAATGTTCTTTTATAGCAACCTTTAGTATATATTAGAGCTTTAAAAGAAATGGAAGCCAAGATTGCTGGATATATTGGGCTTTCAAGATTATCACTCAACAATATTTTGACATGAAGAATGGTGATAGGTGAAGTTTGCACAATTCTTGTTAAACTCCTAGTTTAATGATATTTAGGACATACCCAAATGGCATCATTAAAATATACTGCCAACCCTGAGGCATAAAAAATGCATATAATAAGTTCACATTACGCATCACATAATGATTCAAAAAAATGAATGTTGAAATGAAGCTAGTATTGCTCATACTGTGTTTAAAATAACCTTTAGGCATTTGAGGAGTTTTATTGGCAACAATTTGGTGGCAAACTGCTCTGTGTAAAAGAGCAATTTAACACTTAATAAGAGAAATCTGGCATTAATAATGTTGGTGGATTTTAGTGGTAACAATGGTGAAGTTGCTGCAGAGAAATATCTTTCTAGATAATTAAACTTGTTATTTTGGTACAACAGTAACATGAGACATACCCATTGGGAACGTGAGAGGTAACTCATAGAAGACTGGTTTCAAAGAGGAAAATGTGGGACCTAAAAGGAAAATATGATATAGAGGTGAATAATTCTCATAAATGTAGCAAGAGAGATTTTTCCATCCCACTCCATCCCCACCTCATTTTTCTTCTATAACAAAGAATGTTGAGAGAAAAAGAAGACACACCTCCATTTTTTCTTTCTATGTGTAGATTAGAGTAGGATGGCCATTTGAAAAAGGAAGGAGGATGAAGTGTTCCCAACACCTCATTGGCAGGAGCTAATTTGCAATGCCATTCCAAATTTGCTTTCCCAATTGAAAAGTAAAGGAATGGTACTCCATTAGACCCTAAATTCCCTCCAAAGAGCTGAGTCTGGGTAATTCTCTAAGAAGTAGATTTCCTTTTTTTTCCAAAATGGAATGAGAAGAGATACTACAAATATCATGATTATTCTGATATTTTTTAGAAAGAGGTAAATTTATCCCCTCAAGGATCTAGATATATTCTGAGGGTATGAACAGGGTTTTTTCTAACTATCATGTCAAGGCCCTATCCTGGTGTGTTTTCCTCACTTTCATCCACTAATGATTAGCTCCCCAGTTACCTTTAAATGTGTTAGCACTGCAGGATGGTAAGATAGAAGAATGAGAAGAAGAATAAGAGGAAAGAGTGGGGAAGAAAGCAAAGGAAAAGAAAAAGGAAAGAAGAGAGACAGTAAGAGATGAGAGACAGGGAGGTAGAGACAAATAGAAGAGAAAGAGAGATAGAGACAGAAAGGTAACAGAGAGAGAGACAGAGATGGAGAGATGAGAATCAGAGAGGAAATGCTCTGGAAGAAGAAGAGAAAAGGAGGGAATATGAAACTGAAAAAAAACCTCTAAAAGTCAGTGAATTGCAGTGTGGAAAAAATCAGAAATGCTGTCTTAAAAATGTATAACAACCCCCATCTGGCTAGTGCCATTGACCATGAAGCAGATGTGATCTAACAGAAAAAAACTCTCCTGTCCAATTCTCTTTCTCTCCATCTTCCTTTCTCTCTTCATCTCCATTTATATAAACAAAGTGAAATCATCACCATGTCTAGTGTTGACTGCAAAAAATAAAATACATTGAAGAGATTATCTGTAGAATCCAGGTCAACCAATAACCCTTTTAATTTTATAGAAGCTCCAAGAAAAAAAACAATTAAAAAATTAATAAAGTGAAACTAAAAACACATGGGTAAAACTTTTTGAAAACTTTAAAGTATAATCAGTGTGGTCTGAGACCTTAAAAATAGTGTATACTAGCGTGTCTCATGAGCAGAACTGGAAGTGAACAACCTGGAACTTTAATGACAACTAGTTGCTCCCTTACTGTGTCCAACACTGTTCGACAAAGAGATGTCTCAGGTATCCAACTTGTGTGATAACAACTTTGAGGATGATGTTTGTCCACCACAGGGAGGTGATACCATGCATGACAAGCACATAAACTGAATTTGAGTCAGAGGGTGCTGTGCTCTCAATAGCTATCTGGGTCCAGTGACCAGTTATAAATCTGGACAACTGGAGATGGCCCTGAATGCAAGGCAATCAGGGTTAAGTGACTTGCCCAGGTCACACAGCTAGGAAGGGTCAATTGTCTAAGGCTACATTCAAACTTTGATCCTCATGACTCCAGGGTCAGTGCTCTATCCCCTGCACCATAATAATCATAATCCCCAATCCTAGAAATTAAATTCAAATTAGATCTTGTCATTTCAAACAATTGTGTTAATATATTAAAATGGTGAGATTTCTGGAAGATCATCAAATCCCAAGATTCATATTGAAAATTCAGCAATGATCCAAAAAAATAAACAAAAAATAAAAGCTAAAAACCAGAAAAACAATTATGTTTCAGTGACCTAAATTATCCTTGTAATGATGTTGATATGTTAAGATCCAGGAGTTAAGTATTCTTTATTAAAGTGTGTGATATCAGATGAAGAAATTCATCTATAAAAGATCACTGAATAAATCTGTGATCCTATGAAAGTGGTAGGATTTCTGAATCCCACATCTAGAAGGAAAGTAGTACTAATTCTGATTCAAATCTGCTCTGCTATATCTTCAAAGACCTGAACACAAATTTGGCTATAGAGGAAAAATTAAATCCTTCCTTCATAAATAGTGTTCAATTGAAAAAAAAAAAACAGTCTTTCATTTTGTTTTCAAAACAATTTCATCGGCAGGTTATAATATATATTGTGATTCAATTTGACAGATAAGAAAGCTCTTCTCCACCCTTGGGAGAAGACTTTCTAGATTTCTTTATGGACTTGTCCCCATTGCAGGAAAACATAATGGTACAGCACTGACCAAGATGACTTCTCTCTTCCTTTTAAGTGGTTATACTCCAATAACTAAACTCACCCTTCAATTTCAAAAGTTTTCTTTAAATTTGCTCTCCCTTTTCCCAGTATTTCTGATACTTATTTATATATGTATGTGCTGACTGATATAATCAGAATCCTTCAGGCAAAGATTCGCCTGTCCATGACTAATCAATCCCAAACAGTGTATGAATGAATACTACCAAGGTAAATAAACATCCAAGATGTTCAAGAAACTTTGCAATATACATATGGGCAGTCAAATAGGTAAAAATCCCTTAATTGATTAATCAACTAGTCAACCAGGCATCCCTGGAAAGTCATTAGGTGAATTATTTAGGTTTGGCTACCTTCCTAAAACTGGTGTGATCATAGACTTGCGCAGAAAGTGGTTGAATAAGTGATAGTGTCTTTTCCATTCCTCAGATGTCAAATTTGGGTGATGTACTAGTTAGGAATATCCCTTTACCATAAATCTACTCCATAATCCATATATATATATATATATGTGTGTGTGTGTGTGTGTGTGTGTGTGTGTGTGTGTGTGTGTGTGTATATACATACATATATATACATATATATGAAAAACTAATAGACTATATTTTTTCATCCCTTTTATCTATTGGTGGGCAGTGAAAAAATGCATAGTTCATAGAATGATTATTAAATGATATTATTAATTAAATGATATTATTAAATTAGTGACAATATTATAGACAGTATGGTAATTTTTTTCAGGATTATAAACTAAAGTAGGAAACAGGAACCAGTGCTCACTATGCGTACTTCCAAAGTTGCTATCAACTCACCAATGTGATCTCATTGAGCCATGACCTTACATGTTGAAGAGAATTTTAGGGAAAAAAATTGTATGTGGACATAACAGCATTGATTTTTAGTGGAATGAGAAGAGGATAGAGCTAGAGTATTAATGACCAGAATAGAAAACTATCTTAGGTACAGAACTGAGAAAAAAATAGTCTATTATTTCAACACTCATAGTATGTTTTATATGACCTATCATATACTAGAATCGGTATTTTTAGTTTGCTGTTATACTCTCCTTCATGACTTCTTCCTTGCCTTTGGATTTGATTACTGATTCTAATTTGACCTGCTATGATACCCTAACTAATCTTCTCAGATAATGACCACAATACCCCTTCTCCTCAGCAGAAGATCTATTAGGTATACAGGATGGTTGGGAAGTGTCTTTAGATGTATAGGATTGTTGAAGATGAGGGAAACTAAATTAGGGCACTATTGAAATATCTATGAGAAAGGTAATGAAAGTCTAAAAATATTAGTTGAAATGGAAATAAAAGCTGAGAGTTATAAAATATTATTAAATATATTTTATAGGACTTGGCAGCTGACTGAAAGGGAGGGTGATAGTCAAAAATAAAGTAAAAGTCTTTGAAAATAAAAAAGTGAGACAAAGAAGCTGGTTTTAAAAGTAAGGTGATGAGTTCAGTTTTGTATATAGTGAAATTTTGATGGGACATCTATATAACCATAGAAAGTTATAGCTGGAAGAAGTCTTAAGTTCTAATGTCATTTGTTCATTTAATGTGTGAGAAAATTGAAACTCACAAGTGATTTACCCATGGTCACAAGCTAATTAGGACTAGTGATGAAATTAGATGCAAATCTTTGAATCCCAAGCTCAGCACATTTTCCATAATACCATATTTACTCCTCAATCAATAAGAGTTTCACCTGTGGTCCTGAAATTTAGGGTAGTTCTATAATAGGATAATAGATGAAACTACAGTAATTTAATGAATTGAGCCTCGAAGAAAGAGTAGCAAGTAAGGGGGGAAAGCCTGACTCATATCAGAATCTATTTTACTCTTGGAAGAGGAAGAAAAGCCAATGAAGGAGAATTTAAAGGCATAGAGTGAATTAATGAGATAGTATCAAAAAATAATAACCAGTTCATAATTTCAAGTCTTACAGTGAGGTAAAAGAGTGACAGAGATTATAAATCATATAGGTGAATGATTTAGGTTTGGCTATTAAGGTCATGAAAGGGCAAAGGGAGAAAAGCATGAAAAAGAGAACATTTAATATTTCTTTTAAAAAATAAGTAAAAATGTTTAAAGAAACAGAGATTCTATTAACCAAGCAGCAAAGATATTTAATTTGTGATAAATCAAGTATTATACCATGAAGGCTTAAAAAGAAAAAGAGTTTTTAAATAGATTTTAAACTGTCTAGGACACCCTTATTCCTAAATCCATTGAGATAGTGGGAAGGAAGATCATAAAATCTGGTTATAGAGGAGTCAGTAATGGCCATTGAGAAACAACTGAAATCTAGCTATAAGAATTTGAGGAATAGGTGGATAGTGAGGAAATATAGTTACTAATCATTCTTTACTAGGGAGATTTTGAGTTAAGTAGCAGTGGATATAGGGATTATAGGAACAGAGATAAAGAAAAAAAACAAAGATGATAGATAGAAGAGGGATATATAAAATAGTATGTACCAAACACTGTGCTAAGTGCATTGCAATAATTATTTTATTTGATTATCAGAAAAGCTCTGGGAAATATATGCTATTATTATCCTGATTTTGCAGGTGAGGAAACTGAAGCATAGAGAGACTAAGCAACTTCCCTAGAGGTACACAGATAATATGCATCTCATATTGGTTTTGAACTCAGGTCACTGACTCCAGGCCTAGTGCTCTCTGCATTATGGAATCACTTTTGGCTTTTCCTCAAATAAATCCTATCTCCTCAAAGAGATTATAAACCTTCAGAGAACAGATCCCCTATTATTCAATATTTCCATGATCCAGAAGGCATACATGTTTCCTTTCAGGGACCACAGTCCAATGCAACACCACCCTTCTCCCCTCAAAATTAAATGTTATCTATGGATGAGGAATTTGTCATCAGTAGTCAGCGTTATTAAGAACCTCATCAGACTTATCAACGTTGGTTCAAGCACAAAAATAAAATCTGTTCATCATTAGTCTTGCAATATAAACTTATATCTTGGTAGGACCTACTACTGGCATGTCACTTGAGAAAAAATAAAAAGACACCCCCATAATATGATTAGTTATTGAATTCTATTACAATATATCACATAAGTTTTATATATAGTTAATATGACAAATATAAACTATGGTTTATCAGCTATCATGGGAACCATTAAATTGATAGTGAGCTCCTTGAGGACAGGAAGTCTCGTTTCCTTCTAGAAGCTAAAACAATGCCTGAATATAGTAAGTACATAATAATTTTTTAACTGATGTAGTATGTTTTCATTCACAATATATTTCTGGATTGATGTTCTGCATTACTGACCTGAGAAAATGGGCATAAATTTTAGGCCCCATTTTTAATCAAGCAAGTCATATATTTCATCGTGACTCAATTTTCTCTTCTGTCAAATGAGAGAGTTGGACATGATGATATTTAAGATCCATTTCAGCCTTATGCCTATGATTGTATAAGTCAATAAAATTGATTTTTTTCTTTCAGAGGCCAACTCCAAATGGAAAGTATTTTCCCTCAAAACAAACATATATATGTGCATGTATTCATACTGATACCTGTACAAAAACTTATACCTACATACATACACATACACCTTATCAACATCCGTTGTTTCTGCCTTTCTCAACCCCAATGTGGCCCTTCACTTATCCAATCTATAGAATAGGGTTGCTAATACACTGTCTTATTCTAAGAAAGCTGATCACATATGCAGGCAAAGTCAAAAATACTATTTTCTTCACCCTTTTCTCCTCTAACCTTTCTGAATGTTCCTCCTTATATCAAAAACTGGAAATTCTGAAAAAGATCCTTGCTGAATGGAAGGGTGAAAAAAAAAAAGACAATAGTTCGTAGCTTAGCTTTGTGAATTCTTGAAGAGTATGTTTGAAAAATGAAGGTGCATAAGTTAGCGTAGCTGCAGGGTGCTGGCTTACCCAGTGTTAGCATAGCTGACACACTGACAGTTTATATGGAATTTATGTGCCTATTTACTCTGCTTTTTATGGGAAAACATGTTGTTACCTTCCAGCTGCCCACATCACATGCTACTGATCTTGCCTCTGAGCTATGCAGCACCTTTCTCAAGGAAACATACATACATCAAGGGCTTATGTATTTTTTACAATGTTGTAAGGGGAAATAATAAAATATGGGTTATTGTGTACACCATTCCCGGGTTTAATTTTTTTTTATTTCACTGGTTTAATTGACTCTGACCATTTTTATTGCCCTTTTCCCCACCTCATCTCCCCATTTTAATTGTTTATGTGTTTGTGTACAATTGGATCGCATCTGGAAAAGGACAGGAGCTGTAACCACAACTTAAAAGCCAATTGCAGAGCTTTAAAAAGTAAATAAAGCATTTAAGCTGCCACATCAGTAAGAAGATATATACAGACGTAAACAGACAAAAATGTCCTTTTTAAAGCAAACAGCTTAAAAATCACCTTCTTGTTTCAGTCTCCTAGTGACTAGATTCTTCCATCCTTTGTAGGGGTTTACAGAGGGGCTGGCTTGCTAATGACCAGCTCACTTAGGATACAATAGATTGAGTGATCTCTTTCTTGGAAGGTTGTTGAAGCTACTAGCAGGGCATCTTCTGAACACAGATGATTAGTTAAGACTTGCCTTTGACATCATACTCATGTGTATGAGGCAGAATCATAGAGGGATTCTCAAAACCTGGGATTTGTTCTGGTTCAGTTATTTTATGGCCTTATGGTTGTATTTACTGTCTTTGTAACCTTAAGCAAATTACTTAATTTCCCTCATCTCTAAAATATGAATAATGTTACCTCTTTTGCCATGTTTGTGGAGTTGTTCTGAGATTCAAATGGGATCTTATGCTTGAAATTGTAAACTTTCATACAAATAGAAGACATTGTCATCATTATACTCTCCTCCCTCTCTTTTGGGTGATCTGGGGACCTTTCTTTCCAAAGGAATTCGTATTATAAAGGAAATACGTTCTTGAACCAAAATGAAATTCTCAATTGTTTGGTATCAGGCGAAGCACTAAGTGAAGAGCTTTAGAAGAGGAGAGGAGATATCTGAGGGCAGCAAATCCATGCAATCAGAAAAGGAACATGAGCACTTTCTCAGAGTATGCATAACCCTAGGAACAATGACATGATGCATGGGAATGATGCAGAGAATCATGGGCATAGGGAATGTTGAAATTAATTGGAAACAAATTTTGTAAATCTTTTGTTTGCACTGTTAAAATTTTGTTTCCTATTGATCCTCTCTCACTCTGTTAAAACACTCCACCTTGACGTCCAGTCTGACCTTGGCCATTTTCTCATTGATAAGGCAAGTTAGGTTATGCAGAGGCTGAAACATCATTTTCAGACTACCCAGGCCATCATCAAAGACCCTCCATCACTCCCCAAAAGATAAACTCTTCTATAGTGGACTTGGAGAACTCCCAAGACATTGCCTCTTCCCATAGATTCTGAGGGGGCATTTAAGGAGATTCTGGCAGTTGCTAAGCTCTCTTTTTCTTTTGGACTTCTGAGTTAATCTTGCAGCTGGACTGTTGCTTAATTAGTAAGCCACGTGGCCTTTTAATCTCTCTTCTTTTCTATCACTTTCTGTGTGTTGTAAAGACTTCTTAATAAATCTCTGTTTTTCTTTTTACATCTGCATTCCTGGGTCAAATAGTGATTCTTCACAGGAAACACCTAACCCCTGCAACAGGAAGATATGTACAGAACAGGGGAATTTGTCCTGACCTTTCTGCGCCCCCCAACTTCTTCAGGAGGCAATATGGTACTTCTATTCATAAAGTTTTCAATTCTGGAATCTAGAAGTGGCAAAACGTAGTGTTTTATACACATTTAATCTCCACACTCTTTCACCTTCTATTCACAATGATGGTTCCCCCCCCCAATATTTCCCATGGAATTATTACTTATAAAGCAAAAGAAAGTTTAAAAAAAGAGTATTGACTTTGACAATTCAGCCCAAAAAAAATTTCACTTAAATGGAGTACAGAATGACAGAATTTCTCTATTTTGTGTTTATCAACATATTGGTGTCACTCTAGACTTAGAACTAGAAAGGAAGTCCTCAATCCAACACCTCGTTTTATGCATGAGAAAATTAAGGCCTAGGGAAGTTAAGTAAATTGCCCAAAGTCACAAAAATGATAGAGTTGAGAAAGGGAAAAACTTCTCTGATTCTCATATTTTGTTTATATTTCATATTAGTTATCAGTAAATCCAATTTGTACGGGGGGGGGGAACAAGTATAACATTGACAAGTAAAAGGCTACAAGGCTATGAAAATAAAATAATAGCATTTATAGATCACCCGAAAATTTAGAGTATTTTACAAAGACTATTGAACTGTACTCTTTGGAAGGTAGATTATATTATTATCCTGATTTTACGGATGAGGAAACTGAGGTAGAGAGAGGTTAAGTGAATTTCCCAAGGCCATAAAATTACTAGATTTTTGAGGACAGTTTGGAACTTAAGTCTTCCTAATTCCATTCCCAGTGCTAGATCTTCTGTAATAATTAGTAGGAAACCCCTAAATCTAGGGATATAAAAATATGTATTTTCTTTTTGAGTTTATCCTTATATATACATCATTTATATTTGTCACAATAAATGTTGCAATTCCCTATTTTAAAAATTACACATCATCAAGAACCTAATATGTCATCAATACATTAGATTGTGAAGTTAAGTTTTAAATAATATTCTCTGTTTTTCAAAATCAAAACATCTAAACTTAAGATTCTTAAATTTTATTGTTGTTGGTATAAAGGAGAAGCAGGGATATGCAGGAGCCAATTCAGATTAGTTTAGGTTTGCATTGTGAAATTTTCAGTGACAACATTTACAACTCAGGAATTTGTAAATGTTACAAACCCAGGCATAATGTAGTGTTTTCTGGCTTTTCTGGCTTTTCTGGATTCAAAAAAAGTGATATATAAAATATTGAGGATACAAATTAAGCTTAAAAGTTTGTTATGGATCCATTTTCTTTTTTCCACATGTGCTACAGTGAGGATCAGCAACTCCTACACAGACAAGATTTTACTTAACCTAGAATCCATAAATAGATTTTTAGAGACATAGTCAGAAATAAATGACTATCTTTATATGTGTTTGTGTATATGGGGGTGTATGTGTATGAAAACACATATAGACACAATATATTCATATAATAGACAAATTTACATTTGTACACATACATATAATTTTAATAACTGCTATTCAATATAATTGGCTTCCTTTGTATGCATTTATATACATTATTTTGAGAAGGAATGATAGGCTTCAGAAGACTGCTAAAGGAAGCTGTGACAAACAATTTAGAACCCCCATTTCTCTATAGCATCCTTTGACAAATAATCATTTCCCCTCTGCTGAAAAATTATTAGTTATGTGAAACTCACTACATAAAGACACTGATTACTGTATTTTATTGTCATTGATATTTTAGTAAATCTCTCATTTATTTATTTATTTTTACAAATTGAAGTACTTATTTATCTATACACACATTGCTTCCACCTAGTAGAATGAACTTTCTTTGTGGGAAAGAACAAATTCATTTTTTGTCTTTGTATCTCCCAAACTTTCCATCATGATCGATGCCTGGAAAATATGTAATACTTGAATGTTGCATTAATTTGAGTGTATTTAATGACTAATTGATAGTAACAACAGTCATTTATACAGAATATTGTGTGCATTATCTCATCTTATTGCATTAGCTTTTCAGTCTGCCATATTTCAAATTTGGGTTTTATTTTCTTTACAATCTACTAAAACCAGTAAATCATTTTTTAATACATATCCAATCATCAAATCAACAAAACTTTACTAAGTATCTCTCTATTATGAGAAAGTTGCTAGCAATACAAAAGAAAAAGAAAAGTCTTGGTCCACAAGCACAAAGATATCAAATTCTGAACTGTGGACTACACAACAAAATTCCATTAGAATGAAATTGAAATGTAATTGGCAAATATTTAATTTTACATATGCTTATACATACACACACACACACACACACACACACACACACACACACACACCTCACAGACATATATTTTTACCTAAATATAAACATGTATAAAATCTCCTAGTATCTGCAACCTTTCAAATATCACTGGTAATAGCTAAACTTAACTTTTAGAATTCCAAGTAGTGGAATCATATATATTTTAATTCTGATGTCTTTGAAATCTCATTTTCTAACTTTTAGGGTACCCTCAAGTTGATGTCTGGTGTACACACCCTTAAATATCTCATACTACAGGAGCATATTCACTATTTTCCAAGGTCAATTTATTTAATAAAATGAATTACAAAATTCTTCAAAAAATATTCCTGGAGAGGAGTTGACTAATAGATTAATAAATAACAGAAATCTTTTTGAAGAAGAATTAATTTTCTTTTGTTTGTGTGTATGTGTGTGTGTATGAATTCAACTCTCACCACATGAGATGTATGTCAGAGAGCACAATTATGCAATTTAAATATTTACATTTTTTTTGTCTTGCTATCTCTCAAAAGCAAGCATTTTTCTGACTGTTCACTTTGCCTAGAATGTTCTCTCTCTCATCTCCCTCCTATCTCTGATCTTTATTAAGTCTCACCTTCTGCTTGAAAGCTTTCCTAGTCTTCCTCAATATTAATACCTTTTATTTCAGACTAATACCAATTTATCTTGCGTAAATCTTGTATGCACATATTTTTTTGGCATGCTATTGACCACATGTGATTGGTAGCTCCTTGAAAGTAAGGATTGCCTATTGTCTTTCTTTATACCCCCAGTGCTCGGCAGAGTACCTTGCCCATAGTAGTACCTTGAAATATATTTAATGATTAACTGATTTAAATATTTGTTGACATTGGTCCTGTCAACAAGAAATGAGTTGCTCTTTATAAATCAGTTATCTCATTACAAATCAATAAATTAAGATAAATAATATGTACAAACTGTTATCATATGAAAGTTTTATATCATTAATAATTTGAGAAATAAAAATTAACATCTCCCTGAGGTTTCTCTTCATATCCAAAGATGGCAAAAATAGGAAAATAACCAAGGTTGGAGGGAATATGAAAGGACAAACATGTTAAAATGGTGTAGTTGTGAATTGATATATCCATTCTGGAAAACAATTTGGAATTAACACAAAAAAGTGACTAGATTATCCATATCTTTTCATTTAGAGATCATATTGCTAAAACTATAATCCAAAAAAGTCAACTACCCAAATAAAAAAATCTATATATATTTCTATAGCAGCATATTTTGTAATTTTCATATATTTAGCAAAGAACTAAGGGGAAAGGGAGATGCCCATAATGTGGAGAATGAGTAAACAAATTATAGCATATGAATGAAATGGAATATTATTGTGCTATAAGAGCAACAAATTTGATGAATGCAGAGAAACTTGAAAAGATTTTTATAAACTGATTCAAAGTAGAGTAAGTGGAGCCAGAAAAGCAACATTGATAATGTCTACAATAATGAACATGGGGGTAAAACATCCTCTCATAAAAGAAACTGAATGTTTTGAAATTGTAATGAACAAACTTAGCCAAAAAGAGAATTATGAGAAGACATATTAACCACACACTCCTTTTCAGAAGCTGAAACATTTCATATAAAATAAGGTTTTGGTTTATTTCTTTTTTTCTTAATGTGATGACTGGTTTTGCTGTTTTAGTTTTTATTTCTTCCTCATTTATTTATTTTTCAGAATTCTTGTTATTCAGAATGACTTTTTAGGAAAACTTGGAGGAAAGGGACACAAGAACAAATCCAAGTAGTGAAAAGAAAAAAAAATGGATATCAATATCAATCAATTTTAAAAAAGAAAGAAATTATAATTCTAGTTTATATCTCAATATTGAATGAGTTAAATTAGCTTGAATCAATCCCCATTTCCCTGATCATTGCATGAACCTCTAAATTTATTGATCACACTCTTAATTGGGATTGATCCAATCAAGGTACAATCACTCTGGAAAATCTAAATTTAAATGGCCCATCTCTACCCATCTTATGTATTTCTTCACTATAAAACTTAATGCATTTATGACATGGGTTAACTAAGTGTTGGTCCATTCATTTACTTTGGTGCTAATTGGGCCATTATATCATATTGTATTCCTTTCCCTTTCATACACACACACACACACACACACACACACACACACACACACACACACACATAGGTGTGTATGTGCATGTGTGTAGATATGTATCCATACAAGTGTAGGTCTTTGGGAGCTGCAATGGAGAGTAGTATAATACTTCTAAAACATTCATTCAACATTTTATTAAACTCCTATTAGGTTTAATGTGCCATGAGACATATATATACAAATCCTTGTCCTCAAAGGCGATATAGCTAGGCATAGAAACTGTTTTCTCCAGAAGAAACAATTAAAAAAATAAAACATTTGGAATAAAAAATGTGTTAGCTTATTTGAACTCTGTTCTAAATTTTTATGTTTTTATCAGTGATTTTTGTTCATTGCTTGATTTTGACTTCTCAAAGATGATTTTATTAAATAGATTATTTTCACTATTGTTTTACTATTGCAATTTGTGACAATATTTTCTGGAATTTCTTTTCAATCATTTTTTCATATTGATCATGAGATCTTTTATGTTGTGCTTCAAGTCTTGTGATGAGAGGAGAGAGGAGTGTTGGTTAAGAAAGAAGGACAAGGAAGCTGGGGAGAGGTTTTGAGTATATGGTGAAAGATATGTTACAGGTTTTGGGTTTCAGCATAGAACATCTAAAAAGGGAGAGGTACTGCTCTATGGTGACCCATCAATCCTACTGAGATATGGCAATGACATTTTCCTAGCTATAGAACTACAGCGCTTGTCAAAGAAGGAGGTAAGAGCTGGGAGGAGTAGATTACCTGTAACACATATGTCTCTGTGACTGGGGAGACAGCTAGAATGAGATTTATTTTCTTCTGCAATTATTTAGATAATGTTGAGGATAAGTTTTCATTTTGGCTTTATCTCTTATTGGTTTTAAGTTTCATGTATGCTTATCCTATTTCATTTGTAAAGTGCCTGTGAATATAATTGCTCACTGCTCTCTCAGCATTGTTTCAGAGGATAGCAATGTTTTCTCCATTTTTCTCTCAATGGAATTATACCTCCAGATAGAATGTATATACAAGAAGAAATATGATAAGAGGGAGTTTGCTCTCAAATAAAGCTGCTTTTATTTAAACTACTTAGTCAATGGGATCAGGAAAAAATCTGTATGGGGGGGGGCTGTATAATCTCTGTATCTAAGAATCACAATGAGAATACAGGAAATGACTTCAGCATCCTCCAAAGAGATAACTGTGGAATGAATGTCAACTTTTATGGTGTTATCTGGACCAGATTTCCCAGGCAAGCACAGGAGTTATGTGAATATACAAGTAAACATGTAAACAATGAATGAGATACCAGATGAAATAACTCCACTCATTGATCTTTCCCTGAAGTTTTCCCTCCAGCTAATAAGCTAATAAGCTTCATAATCTTACAGTTTGAAAGGGACATTTTGATTTGTCCTAGTTTAATTGTCTTATTTTACAAATGAAGAAACAGAAATGAAAAAGCAACATATAAAAATGTAGCTTGTTAAAAGCTCCAGGTTTAGAATCAGGAGACCTGAGTTTGGAGATCATCTATTCTACTTCAACTCTTACATTCCTTCTGAGTTAAAGTTTCTTCATCAATAAAATGAGTATGTTAATATTACCACTCTGAAGGCTTTTGCCAGAAAATATTTTGCAACTTTAAAGTATACTAAAACTGTGAGTGTTTAGGCAATGTAGAGAAAACTAGAGTCAGTATTAAAACATTTTTCCTAGAATACATCTCTTCTCATTTCATCCACTGCTGAACAGAAAGTAATATAGAGTTCTGGATAGGACCCTGATCTAGGGATTAGAAAACAAAATGTTCAAAACCCACTTCAGATAGTTAATTATTTATTAATGTGGGCAAGTTACTTAATCTCTCATATATTCTCTTCCATCACCTCTAAAAGGAGAATAATAATAGCAGTCTCTCATAGAAGATCATTTGATCTTCATATGGATTAAATGAGATATGTAAAGTGCTTTGCAAATGTAAAAGCTGATATGGGGGGGGCAGCTAGGTGGCACAGTGGATAGAGCATCGGCTCTGGAGTCCGGAGTACCTGAGTTCAAATCAGGTCTCAGAAACTTAATAATTACCTAGCTGTGTGGCCTTGGGTAATCCATTTAACCCCATTACCTTGCAAAAACTATAAAAAAACTAATATAGGAATGTAAGCCGACATCAGACCTACTGGTGTAGGGGAGAAACAACATACTATCTCACACTGTATATAAAAAAAGTATTGTGATTCCTGATTGGTTGCAAGAGTGATGAGTTGCTTATACATCTTTAAGAGATTTGCTGATTTTGGTTCAGAGATTCTTCAGAAAGGATATATGGACAAAGGGTATTCTAGGGAGATGAAAATGAAAATTTTGAAAATACCAGGATTTAAAATAATTGTCTTTTTTTGTCAATACTTAAGAAAAGTCATTATTGAAAGATAGACAAAAATAAATACCCCATTAATCAGGCCTCCTCACTAAAATGCCTCTCACAGATAATTCAAATCCTTTGTTTTCCTTAGTTTCATTCCTGGATTCCACATTTATTATCATAATGTACTCCTTAACTTTCTTCACAGCAATCTCTATCATTCTCTGCTTTGATTTTATTATGATTCTATTGAATACAAAATAATTTCTCCCCCCATAAAATTTCTGTAATGACTTCCTAGTGCTTTTAGGATAAAATCCAAATACAAGATGCTACTGAAATTTGTCTTTTCAATGTTACCATTTATTATTCCCCACATCTAAATTTGCAATTCATACCTACTGGTCAATTTGCTTTCTACCGCCTCCTAACCTTAATTGCCTGGCAACTTTGTGTATCAACAATTTATTTGTGTTAGTGTTCTATCTGAAATTCCCTCCCTTCATCTTCACCTATTAAAATTGTTCTCCTATTTCAAGCCAGTTCAATAACCCAACTCCTCTATGAAATAAGAGATACTTCGTCTTATTATCTGCCTTCCCATTGTGACCCTACCACAACAGTCTGGAGACTTGCACTTGTTGCAATTCTCCCTATTAATATACTGTAAAGATATCTGACAATATCTATCTACTTTACTATTGAAGTCATCCTTAATTTTGGAACTCTTCATCTTATCTACAGCTAAACTATTCTATTTGTGATGTTTCCCACAATTAGAATGTGAACTTCTTGAGAGCAAAGAATGTCTTTATTTCTATAGTTATCCTCAATGTTAGCCTAGCACTTGAAACTTAGTAAGTTTTTTTTCCATTTATCAGGTTCACTGGAGGATTTCCTAAAACTGATAAGAGGTTCCTCTAGTCAACTTCCAGCCCCAGTAAAATTTAAATTGCAAATTTTGGTTGTTTTAGGGGGGCTGAATTTTCAGAAAAGTGGGAATGTTTATGAGGCAAAAAAAATATTACTATTAAGCATTCTAGTAAATCTTCCTCCTTAAAAAAATTGCTTTATTGTTTCAAACTCTCATGAATTTTTACTAGACCAACTCATTAACAACATTCTATTATATATCATTTAACTTATCACTTCTCAGATCTACATCTTTTTTGCACCTAGACCCAGAAGCAAAATCATGGCCTCAGTAGTTTATCAACTGTTTCTCAGAAAAGTTAATAAACCCAAAATCTCTCATCAACTAGGAAGGAAGGAAGGAAGGAAGGAAGGAAGGAAGGAAGGAAGGAAGGAAGGAAGGAAGGAAGGAAGGAAGGAAGGGGGAGGGAGGGGGGGAGGGAAGGAGGGAAGGAGGGAGGGGGAGGCAGGAGGAAGGAAGGAAAGGACATGGCAGTTCATATTTTATAGTTTATAAAGCAGAAGTAACTCACTGAAGAACTAAATGTATTCTGGTTTTCTTCATTTTAAAATGAGAAAACTGAATTTCAGAGAGACCAAGAGTCTTGCTCACAATTACTTAGTTTTTAAGTATTGGAATCTAGACTCAATTGAAGGTTACCTTTGCATTTTGGGAAAAGAAACATATATACATATATATATATATATATATATATAGTTTTAAAAATTCTTGAGATCATAATAATACTCTGTATTCATATGCATTTGAGGGGTATATTATACACCTTTTTCTTCACTACAACAAAGGTGAAGCTTTGTATCAAATGGGGTCTCTATGAAGACTTGGTTATTAATTTATTTTCCAAAAGCTGGAAACTATGGTCCCAGATGACTTGGACTATAATTAAAGCAATGATGAAGTGTATTGATTGGTTCCAAATTTTCTTGCAGGAGTGATTAATTACACCCAGACTTTGAAAAATTCCAAAGGAGATTGTAAAAGATGAGTCTTGGTCTGGAGCCATATGTGGTGTTTTATTCATTCATGTTTTTAAAATTTATTTACTTTTCTCTACATCATCTTCCATCCCCAATATTAAAATAGCTTGCCTGGCTATAGAGAATCTGAGACACTATGTCTGGTGCTTAAAAAGATTTAAAGAATGACCCTCACTGTGTCACAGCACATCACTAGACACTTTACGATATGCTGGAGACACCCAGTCAATAATTTAGGAGAAAACGATCAATATGTGGACACTATATAATCCTGGATTCAGAGTCCCTGATGGAAGCCTTGGCAGTTTCTCTAATGGTGTGGGGTGATTGGGTGTGCATTTTTTCTTGATGGTTCAATGACATAACTTAATGTAACAGGACTCTTTTTTCCGTGCTCTTCTGCTACTAGCCCATCTTCCAGACAGAATAGGAAAACAGAAAATATCATGGAAGTAAGTGTTATTCATGTCAGAGAGGGAAGCAAGGTACATAGAGAGTTTTTCTCCATCTCCCATGCCCCATCCACTAAAATACTAAACTTTGTCAGCTTTTCTCTTCTGGGTGAAACGAGAAAGAAAATTTAACAAAAATATAGCTTCTCTCTTCATCCATCAAACATTTATGCTTCAATAATTCAATGTATCTTGGGTTTCATTGTTTTTTCAACTCTTTTCACTATGGTTACCATGACCTATGCATACCTTCTCCTCACATGTGATTTAAGTCAATATCATACCATAAATTCTGTATGTATATCCAGATAATAATCGAAAAACCTACTCATTCTTTTAATATTTGTAGGTACCATTTTAACACTTTCTGAATTCTTATTTATTATTGTATAGTGTTGTAAATTGATTGATTTGCCTTTTATTTTAATTCTACATACCTTGATTATATTGCTTCATTACTTCTGAAAAAGGAGTCATTTTGGATCTTATGTGTGATCCTTCCAATATCCAACTTTGTATTGTCCTTTGGATTGGATGCCAGTTTGATTTTTTTTTTCAGATCAGAATCTCCACTAAATTCTGTTATTTCTCACTCATGAAAGTGTGGAAATGATTTAAATATTCAAAGGTTACCCTGACAAATTCACAAACTTTAAGGTCCCCTGAAGCTGAAAAAACTTTAATTATGAGCTCAGAGATGAGCTCATATAAAAATCATTCTAGTTAAATTGAAAGACCCTAGTGACAATCAGATCTGCTGATTCTTTCAGACTCTCCCTGGACTCAGCAGCTTCTCTTCGTTTTATTTTCATTCTTTTCAAATATATCATCAAATATTTATATTGGTGAATATATCTACCAAGATATAGGACATTACTCCCTCATTTGCCAATGAATTTAGTACTTAGTTCAGTCTCCTGCTCCACCTCAGGACCTGCTTTTAAACTTGGGCTGTCAGTTTATACACTGAAGTTCCCTAAAATATTGTGATCACCTAGTCTCCATTTTAATCCATTTAACTTCTCACCTACTTATCTACTGAATTTCAGCTAAATGCTTGGACAGTTACAACTTTGAATACAAAGGTTCTACTTCGATGAAAAAAAGCCACTGAAATACTTATATTTTAATATCACCTATTATCACATATTCCTACGCAACTTAGTCTTCCTAAACCTGAACCTCCATCAAAATGACCTTGAATCACTTTACTTCTTAGTATTTTCTTTTTTTTAGCTTTTTGCAAGGCAAATGGAGTTAAGTGGCTTGCCCAAGGCCACACAGCTAGGTAATTATTAAGTGTCTAAGACCAGATTTGAACCCAGGTACTCCTGACTCCAGGGCTGGAGCTTTATCCACTGTGCCACCTAGCTGCCCCTTCTCAGTATTTTCTGACTACATCATCCCTCTTCCATCTACAATCTTTTCTGTAGTACAATGACCCCTTATTGAACCAATATAATTACTTTTTATTCACTACTCTTAAATCTTTCATATACCTATTCTATCACTGATCATCCCTTTCCAAATTCAAAATCTGAATTCCTGGATTCCTTCATTCTGTCTGCTTCTCTCTTCCTTCTCATATTCTATAGAACAGATGACCATGCTGATGGTTCCATTATTTTTATTCATATAAATATATAAATGTCTCAGAATATCAATTAAATCCTTTTTATTCTTTTATAATTTATTCTTATTCCCACTTACCACAACTGTTATTCAAACTATTCTCTTTTCCTCAACCATCTATAATGTTTCCCATGATATTGAACAAAGAACTTCTCTTTATAGGTTGCTAAGAAAACTGAGGCCATTGAGTATTGCTTTTTTATTTCTTTCTCTTCATCTCATATCTTTTATAATCCAATCTGTGATAAATCTGTAATATCATTCACCATTGCCATTCCCTTTACATATCCTACTGATTCCTTCATTTCCCATCTTCTTCAAAAGATTGTTCCTACTATCATCCTTCTGCTTTCTTGATATTCAATTTTCTTTCTTCTTTGTTGCCTAAAAAATAAGCCATCTTCTCCATCCAAAATTTTTAAAAAATAGCAATGCAACATCAACAAAAATTAGTTCTCACTATCCCCATTACCTACATTTTTCCTTCATTTCTTGGTAAAATTTCTTGAAGAAAAACTGCTACCAATTCTTCGCATTCTCTTCTAACCTCTCCTTTATATTGCCATAGAAAATCTCCTGTGAAATCATCATGCTAGGAGATTATACATGCATACATACATACATACATATATGTGTGTATATATATACATATATATATATATATATAGTGATATTAAAGAGAGGTTGGAAGAGAGTGAAAAGAAATGGTGTAAGTTGAAATCTGACTTCTAAACTTCTCACACAGCTGAGGCAACTCTTTGTCTTCTAAGATTCAGCTCAAATGTTAATTTCTGCATGAGTCCAAACTATGAGTGCCTTACTAGCCAAGGTTACCTCAGTGTCTGCTTTTTATTTGCTTTAAATGTTCCTCTATATGTATGTGTTACCTTTTCTATTAGAATATGAGCTCTTTGAGGAGTGTAAACTCAGTGGAATCTCCAAAAGAATGGATATTTTAGTTTTTCTTTAGTTTGTATAATTCCAAACTGCTTTCCAAAATGGTTGTACCATTTTATGGCACCATTAATAGCATATAAATGTGCCTACCTTTCCATCACCCCCCTTCAGCATGGAACTAAGATTTAATTGATACAGAGAATTCCTCTTGCTGAGGAAACTTCCTTTATCAATGCAACTGATCTATAACTTATCTTATTGATTTGCATTCAATGTTTGAGATTTGCTTAATATATCAGAGGCAGGATATGAACCCAAATCCCCTAGAGGAAAGAATCTCTTTCAACTGGGCCACAATGCTTCTCTTTTCAGATTGGGTCTCTCTCTCTCTCCTGAATTCCTGTTTCAAATCAATCACCAATTACCTATTGAACATCTTTACTAGACATTCAGAAGAAATCTTAAACTCAATATGTCAAAAAACTGAAGAAATTTCAGTTTTTCCCTATTGCCTATAATACAAAATATTTCCTCCTTTGATATTTAAGACCCTACACAAATTGGTTTCACTCTGTCTTTTCACCCTGACAGGCTTATTCCATATAATCCCCTCCATTCACTTTACATTCCTGCCTACTTTCAATTCCCTGAATTTAGCAATCTAGTCCCTACCTCAATGCCTTTATACAGACTTTCCTCCATATTCTCCCTTCTTACTTTAGTGACCTGTTCCATTTCATGTAAGAGTTCTATCCTGATGCTCCTAATTATTAATACCGTCTTTCCCTTCTCAAATAATCAGGTGCATATTTAAGTGTTTACATGTTCTATTCCTCTAGAACAATGTATGCTCACTGATAAGAGAACTGATTGTTTTTGTTTGTTTAATGTCATCTCTATGGGTTCAAAGTCAGTGCATAGTAGGCATTTAATAAATTCTGGCCACATGGACTTGGATCAATGCCAAAATGTGTTCATTCTAGTTTCTTTCATTCCCTACACTTTACAACTGACAAAACCCAATATAGCCCTATAGTTTGGAAACCATAGTATATTTAGTTGCAGCAAATCTTTCTTTCCTATGGGGCAGAATTTTCTCCAGCTGCATTTCTTTCAATTGCTTTAATTTTTCATTTCCCTCCAAAGTCACGCTTCTGCCTTTTGGAAATAACACAAGAAAAATGTGCCCAGAGAGCTTCCCCAATTTTGAAGCTGACAGAGACTGAAGCAGTCTAATTGGCAGGGTCCTCAGTCCAGGGGTCCTACTTTTGCTGAGGTTCTGGGACCTGTAGTAATTATCCATGCTGAGAATGGGACAGGACCCTAGATTTCTGTTCACAGAATTTCAGCCAACACAAACTGAACATGAGTTTTACTCTGAGAGGACATAGAGGGTTTTCACTAAACTTATCTCAGCAGGAAGTCACTGGATAACTAGGTTGTAGGTAGTGACAGAGAACACTAAAAGAACTGGAGTTAGCTAGGGACTGTCTGTTCTTTAGAAAAGGACCATTCTTATGCTCTTGGGGGAAGGCGTAAAGGTGATCAGAAGAGATTGGATTTTTTTAAATAAACCAAAATCCTTTAATTTAGTACCGTTTGCTTCACAAACACTTGACCCAGATTTTAGTCCTGACTTTGTCTCAAATGGTGGGACTTGGGGAATTTATAGATCAGAAATCAGTAAAATAAGGGAATTACACCAAAGAGTCTCTAAGGAAAGGATTCTAAAACTTTGTTCTGTGTAAGTCTATAAGTCTTGTACTTCTGGTGAAACCTATGGAAACTCATCAAAATGTTTCTAAAGCCATTAAATAGAATACATGATATTACAAATGGTACACAATTATATTGAAATAGTTGTCAAAATATTTTAATGAGTTTATGAACTTCACGTTAAAAGCCCTTCTTGTAAAATCTCTTCTATGATTTTATAACATTTTCTTCAAAGTTCCTAAAACAAGCTATAAAAATGGAAGGTAAAGAAACTTCAGCAATAATTTAAAATTAGGATTCCACTAGGATTAGAACTACTTGAACCCACTGATTCATTTATTAAATGACTTACATTTTCCATATCATTTAATCAAATGAGATCAAATAAGACAATATTTGTGAAGTACTTAGCAACGTAATGGATACTCTCTAAACACATTCCTTCCTTTAAATTCTCATTAAGTTCTCATTACAAAGACATAGAAAAGATCAAGGAAAAATCATTTTATTTAAAAGGAATGATTTTCCATAAGAGTAATTGCCAAGATGATGTTAGGCTGAGGGAAGGTATGATCACCATTATATTGACTTCCTTCAAGACTCAACTAAAGTTCCACTGTAAACAAGAAACTTTCACTACTTCTCTTTGATTATATCACCTTCATTCTGGAATCTTCCCAAATTTAGCCTGAATATACATTATTTGTACAAAACTATTTACACAATGTCCCTCCCATTTTAAGGGAAGTCCTTGAGAGCTGAGGCTGTTTTTTAACCTGAAAAAATAGGGATAATAGTGCATATAGTATTTACTTCATATAGCATTTAAAGGATTAAGGGAGATAATGTATGTTAGATACATTCGTAATTACTCTGGGCTCTAATTTTTTAATCAAGAAAAATGAAAGGATTTCATCAAGTGGCCTCTGAAGTTCTTTCTAAATTTGGAGTAATGATTCTATGACTGTGTTATTCCTAAAGTCATTCCTAACTCTAAATTGACCATCCTATGATGACACAATCCCTTTGTGTCTCTGTCAAAGTTGGAATCAAGGCAGCAATTCTACTGCCTTTATGTATCCCAGTTATCATGAACCCACACATACCCTTATCAGATTTCTCTCTGTTCTACTTGAGGGGAAGTCAGAAGAATATGTGGCAAGAAAACATATTTCCTGGTATTTACAGAGTCACTGAAACTGAGTTGGTCATGTCTTGAGAGAAATCAATTAAGTCAAACCTTCTATTACACAATAAAAAAAAATGATTGCCAGTTTGGAAAAGTGATGATTAGATTTTGGAAGAAATTAAAATACTCAGGAAGGGCCTTGAGCCCCAGTCCATTCTGCCACATTCTTCTCTCTTTGCCTGCATATCTATTTTACCATAAACCTCCATCTCAAAAATCACCTTTGAAAATCTGAAGGGCAAGACCTGAAGCTTACCAGCATAGAGTTCTTGTTACTCATGCATTGCCATATGGTGACTTAAATGGGGCCTGTGTATGGACATTCAATTTTGTTATTTTTCTGTCATTTTTCAGTCACACCTGACACTTTTTAATCCCATTTTGGGTTTTCTTAGCCAAGATACTTATTTTACAGATGAAGAAATTGAGGTAAACAGGATAGGATAACTTGCCCAGGGTCACACAGCCAGGAATTATCTGAGACTCCAAGTTCAACACTGTTATCTGATACCAAGTAAATACGGCTAAACATAATTTATTTGTAATTTCAAAGTCAAACTCCCATAGATAAAATTTCTCAAAATCCTTTTTGGTTCCTTTTCTTGGTTTCAGAAATCTTGCCATTTTCAGTCCTCATTAAATGAATCCAAATCAGAACGTGGCAATGGTTTCCCCCAGGGCATATATGCATTTCAAGCACAACACAACTACTATTATTTTCAAAATCAATTCGTTCTTGACTGAGAAGGAAGTCTAAATCTAAATCCATTATTGAAGAAAAAGTGTTTTGGTGGTAGATTCCCACCACTACCCCTCACTACTACCCCTTTAACCTTTTGTGAAAATACATCTTTGAAATTTCAGGAAAGTAATTTTCTGTAAATCTGTGACTAAAGAAACTGACCTTTTGTGAAGCAAAACAAAAGCAAGGCCCCTCCCTTCTCCATATTAGTTCCCTGAATCTAAAATAAGATTTATGTTGTCACATAACAAAGCACAGAAAATAAATATTTAAGTGACTTGGAAAAGTCACTTAATGGTTACTTCCATTGAACAATATTCTTCCAAAATGGATAATGTTGCTATCACTGGTCATGGACCTTATAGACCTATTCACAACAGAAGCATTGAAATTAACTGGATGGAAATATCTCATTCAGTTCTCTCATGGGTTAGTTCCTACTTCAATTTGAAAATGAAGTGGTTGTCAGAAACAACAAATCAGGAAAACTCACCCAAAAAAGCATTTAGACCTAAGTTGTAGTATTCTAGAAATGAAAGTAAGTAGACATGTCCTAGTTCTAAAATCATTTATGTATACTCATACTTTACCACGTTAATTATAAGTTCTTCTTGATATCCAAGGCTCTTAAAAATATAACCCTATCGTAATTTTCCAAATTAATACCCAACCTTTCTCCAACACATTTTGCTGTAGTTTTGATTAGTTACCTTGATGTTTTAAAAACTTTAAATGCTCATTCCAATATGTATGCTTTAACTCTTGGCATGACACCCACCATCAACACGAGGAGGGAGGATGGTCCTTCTTGGAATTGGAAGTTTTTTTTTCCTTCATGTAGTCTCAACAAATTTATTTCTGAGTGTGGAAACTTATGTATGAATCATGACCTAACTCAGCTGAAGTAGCTTCTTAGTGGTCTAGGTCAAACATTGGTCCTTAAGACTGGTTCACAGTAGCCTCAGTGAACTTAACATTGCTACCAAGGCTCAGGGACTCAAGTGGCCATACTATAGGTGACTATGATGATGATGATGATCTTGATGATCATCTGAACACTTCTCTTGATATATCTTCAGATTTCAGTGATTAACTGTTTACTACCCTCTCAATATACTTAATGTAAGATCAAGAAAGAAAGAAAAGGAAAAAAAATCAGAAACAGAGGTGCCATGCTACCTCCTCCCTCCCAGACTCTCCTACCCCCCCTAAGCCCCCCCCTCCCAGAGGAATGGGGCTTCTTCTTGGAGGAGCTGGGCCCAGGCGCATCTTAGGAACCTTGGGAGACCAGGGACAGCTGGAGCAGTTGATGCTTCTGGGGCAGAGAAGTCAGAAATGCATTGAAGGAAATGGTCCTCTTTCGGCAACATCCTATCAGGTTCTCAATCTAGGCCATTTTCTATGTTCTTACAAGGCTTTGAGTCTTTCTCCCATTGTATTATTTGAGAAACCATTTTATAAGAAATAATGTAAATTCAAAACTGACTCCTAGATGGCGATGTGACTGTGGACATAGAAAGCAGAGTCATAGAGCCCTGGGTGAGGAGACAAAAGGTCTGAAACCTCTTTACCACCTGGAGTCTTACAATATTTCTTCCTTTTGAAATATCATCAAAGAAGAAAGTTAGAGAGTAACTATTCAATATTTTTGTATGTATAGTGAGGTCAAACTTAACAACTAATTAAAAGACTTTGTTTCTTACCTTAAAGTAAGTGAATCATAGAAGATACTTGCACATATTCTTCATTGTGGTGGTAATAGTGTGAGAAGAGGGATGATAGTCCCCAATTGCGTATGATGTATTATATTTATATATAATATATATTTATATTTATTTATATTTATATTTATATACACACACACATATATGTGTGTGTGTATATATATATATATATATATATATATATATATATATATATATATATATATACACACACAATAAAGACAAGGACTTCTTTGTCTTTTTTTCCCACGTTATACTACCTACTTTTAGCCTCAACCCTTTGAAGTTGCCACTTCTCAAATCTCTTGCACTTACCATACTTGTCATAATTATTCTTCTCTAGAGATAGATTGATCACTTGCCCCAAGATAACCTTCAATTAAACTCTATTAACCTGACCCTCCTGATTGGAAGATCAAATTTGGAATAAAGTTTTACCTTGCCGGTCCCTCTGTCTTTTGAAGAATGAGATCATTGTTGCATCAAGATATTCTCAGCTTCTTCATAGAGATATACAGAAAATATCTAGATAAGTAAATTTTATTAACATTCCTCTTAAAAGCCTCTGAGCCAGGCTTGCGATTTGTTTCCTAAACTCTTTCTGCCCAGAAGTTCTGTATTACAGTCTAATCAAAATAGCATTTCTGTCTTGTTCTCTGTTAATATTTAACAAAATTTTATTTCATACATGGGTTGAATGAATTAAGCATATTTTAGGATGAAGAAGAAAAAATTTATGTGGGATATAATCAGTTTTATCAAATATTTGAAAGATTCTTAGTAACTTCCTTGAGGGCAAGTATTATCTTTTCTGAATTTTACTAATCTCAATACTTACCACAGTCACTGACACAATAATAAGGACTTAATAAATATTTATTGCTGGATTGATTCATCCAAGGATATCCAAGAAATAGACCTAGATCTACTCCTCAGAGTAATTAGTCAAAGTTGGAACATAGAAGCCTCTAGTTAGTTATAAAGAAAATCTTACATTCACATAGAACAGTTATGTGTGTTTCTTGGAAAAAAAATCTTGAGTCCCTCATTTTTGGAGACCTTCAAGCAAAAAGGAAAATTCAATTCTCTTTGGTAGTTATATTTAAAGGGAACCCCTCTCTGTTCTCATTTATCTCTCAGCTGACTCATTGTGGGGGATACTAATATGTTTTCAAATTTCTTAGCTATTTATATCATGCTTTTAAGGATAGAATTATCTAGCCTTTTTCTTCAGGACCTATAATTTCATTTGTGTATAAAGTTCTCTTTTACTGAAGTAAATTGCCAAAATTTACCAACTTAAAATTCAAGAAGTTTTCCTGTGACTAAAAGAGTTTAAGTCCAGCTCTTTTCAGCCAGGTCTTTGTGACTCTAAGACAATAATTTAAATATCCCACCATTGCGATGTTAAATATGGAGAAACTAAGACCAGAAAGTTCAAATGACAAAGACTTGAACTTAGAAACTTAGATTTCAAATCCAAAACTCTTTCTGTTACTCTTAAAAAGCAAAGGAATTCTAGAGTGAAATGAGCAGACTGAAGATTCTCAGCTTCTTAGAAACACAAAGCATTACAGCAAATCTTAAAATGGAAGCAAAACATCACCATCACAGGAGCAAAATTTGTTATATAATCAATTTTTAGTTACTCTACAAAGTTCAGTTTTACTACAATATTTCATTGAGGTCCTATAATTGAATGACTCCTGAAGTTATATAGTTTTAAAACCATTATATTTGATTAAATACAATTAAATTTTGATAGCAATCATCAGCTCAAGAAAATTTATTTTGAAACTAAAGATTATTTTAAGAGATAGTTTACACAAAACTAAAATGCTAATGAAAAAGAAATATCAATGATAATTTTTAAACAAATGAATGATCCAATGAAATTGGTACTTTAGAAAGATAAATTATAGAGTCTGTATATAAAAAAGGAAAAAAAGAAGCAAAAATAAGGCCAGGAAAGATGGAAAGAAGGAAAGAGGGAAGGAGGAAGGAAAGAAAGAAGTGAGGTAGGGAATAATTTGATCTTGAAGGTATCTGTGTGTCATTAAACTTAATAGTAAAATCTGCTGGAGTACAGAAATTCTAAAGAAGGTGAAAAATTTTTAAACTGTTACCATTTTTTTCTAATAAATCTTTTTAATTTAAATTTATCTTTATCCATATGCAATTTTCTATTTTTAATTTTAAAATTTATTTATTTTTCATCCATTTGTATATACATATTTCCAAGTTAAAAATTTCCCTCCACCTTTCCTTCCCAACCCCCTCCCCTCAGCAGGGAATACTCAAGCTAGCATTTTACATACATATTTACAAATTAGTAATTTTTGGCATGAGGAATTATGCTGAAGGGAAAGAGATAGATAAGAGATACTTTTTATAAAGTGTTCATCAGATTCGGAAGGGTGGTTTTTTGTGTGTGTGTTTTGTTTTGTTTTTCTTCCTCTGAATGGGGATAATATAGTCCATAACCAGTGAAATACAGTTGTCCTAGCTCTCTGGGCTGTCGAGAGGAGCTGCTTCCATCAAGGTTGTTCATCTCACAGTATTGTTGTTGATGTGTACATTGTTCCCTTTGTTCTACTCCCTTTGCTCAGCATCAGATCCCATAAGTCATTCCATACTTCTCTAGAATCTGACCATTGATGGTTTCTTATAGAACAATAATATTCCATAGTATTCATGTACCATGACTTGTTTAGGCAATCTCCAAATAATGGGCATCCCATCAATTTCCATTTCTTTGCTTTGTGGCAAAAAGAGCTGCTATGCATATTTTGGAACATGTAGGACTTACTCCATTTTTTAAAAATTTCTTCTAGATGTAGTCCTAGAATTGGAATCCTCCAACAACCTTTCCAACATTTATCATCTTTCCTTTTTCTCATCTTGGCTAATCTAATAGTGTGAGATGATACCTCAATGTTGTTTTAATTTGAATTTCTCTAATCAATAGTAATTTGGAGCATTTTTATATGATTATACATAGCTCTAATTTCATTTGAAAATTTTCAGTTCATTTCCTTTGACCATTTATCAATTGGGGAATTACTTGTTACCTTATAAATTTGATGCAATTCTGTATATATTTTAGATATGAGACCTATATCAGAACTCCTGGTTCTGATAGATTGTTTCCCAGCTTTCTGCTTTTCTTCTAATTTTGGCAGCATTGATTTTATTAGTGCAAAATCTTTTTAACTTAATATAGTCAAAATTATTCATTTTGCAGTTTATAATGTGCTCTAATTCATGTTTAGTCATAAACATGAATTCATCCCCTTTCCATAGATCAGGATAGGTAGAGTATTTTTTTGTCTATTAAAAATTTTATCTATGGTATCATTCCATTTTGACCTTATTTTGGTATAGAGTGTGAGATGTAGATCTATGCCCAGTTTTTACCATACTATTTTCCAGTTTTCCCAACAATTTTTGAAAAATAATAAGTTCTTATGCCAGAGGCTGATGTCTTTGGGTTTGTCAAATAGTAGATTACTGTAGTCCTTTACTGTAGTTTTTTTTGAACCTATCCTAAGCCACTGCTCCATTACTCTATTTCTTAACCAGTGTCACGCAGTTTTGATGACTGCTGCTTTATAGTACAGTTTTAGATCTATACAGCTAGACCACTTTCCTTTACCTTTTTTCATCAATTCCCTTGCCCTTTTGTTGCTCCAGATGAATTTTGTTACTATTTTTTTCTAGCTCAGTAAAGTAGTTATTTGTTACTTCGATAAATAACTTAATTTGGGTAGAATTGTCATTTTTATTACATTAGCTCATCCTAACCATGAGGATTTGACATTTTTCCAGTGATTTAGATCTGACTTTATGTGGGTGAGGAGTGCTTTATAATTGTGTTCATACAGTTTCTGGGTTTGCCTTGGTAGGTAGATTCCTAAGTATTTAATATTCTTTACAGTTATTTTAAATGGTATTTCCCTTTCTATTTCTTGTTCTTGGGCTCTGTTGTTCATATATAAAAATGCTGATGATTCATGTGTTTATTTTATATTCTGCTATTTTGCTGAATTTGTTAATTGTTTCAAGGAGTTTTTAGATGATTTGTCTCAGGTTCTCTCAGCATACCATCATATCATCTGCAAAGAGTGAAAATTTTGCTTCCTCGTTGCCAATTCTGATTCCTTCAATTTCTTTCTCTTCTCTTGTTGCTCCTGCTAGCATTTTTAATACTACATTGAATAGTAATGGCGATAATGGGCATCCTTGTTTCACCCCTGGATTTATTGGGAATGCTCTGAATTTATTCCCATTACATATAATATTTACTGATTTTAAATAGATACAATTTATTATTTTAAGGAAAACTCCATTTATTCCAAACCTTTCTAGTGCTTTTATTAGGAATGGATAATTTTTTTTAATCAAAGGCTTTTTCAGCATCTATTGAAATAATCATATGATTTCTGTTGGTTTTGCTATTGATGTGTTTAATCATGTTGAATGTTTTCCTAATGTTGAACCATCCTTGCCTGCCTGGTATAAATCTGACCTGATAATGATGTATTATTTTATTTAAGATTTTTGCATCAATATTCATTAGGGAGATTGGTCTATAATTTTCTTTCTTTTGGTTCTCCCTGGTTTTGGTATCAGCACCATGTTGGCATCACAAAAGGAGTTTAACAGAAATCCTTCTTTTCCTATTTTTTTAAAATAGTTTATCTAGAAGAGGAATTAATTGTTCCTTGAATGTTTGGTAGAATTCACTTGTAAATCCACCTGGACTTGGATATATATTTTTTCTTAGGGAGTTTATTGATGGTTTCTTCAATTTCTTTTTCTGATAGGGTTTTTTTTAAAGTAATTTATTTCCTCTTCTGTTAATCTGGGCAGTTTGTATTTTTTGTAAATATTCAACCATTTCACTGAAGCTATCCAGTTTATTGGCATACAGTTAGGTAAAGTAGCTACAAAGTATCTTTTTAATTTCCTCCTCATTGGTGATTAGTATACCCTTTTCATTTTTGATACTGGTAATTTATCTTCTTTCTTTTTTTAATCAGATTAACCAGAGGTTTCTCTATTTTATTGTTTTTTTTTCATAAAACCAACTCTTAGTATTATTTTTGAGATCAATGGTTTTCTTAGTTTAAATTTTATTAATCTCTCCCTTGATTTTCAGAATTTCTATTTTGGTATTCAACTGGGGATGTTTAATTTGTTCTTTTTCTGGCTATTTTAGCTGAATACCCAATTCATTGAACTCTTCTTTCTCTATTTTGTTCATATAGGCATTTAGAGACACAAAGTTCCCCCTCAAAACTACATTGGCTGCATCCCATAAATTTTGGTGTGAGATCTCATTATTATCATTTTTTTGGATATAATTCTTGATTATTTCTATTATTTGCTGTTTGATCCACCCATTATTTAAGATAATGTTATTTAATTTCCAATTAGTACTTGGTTTATCTTTCTTGACCCTTTATTGCAAGTAATTTTTATTGCATCATGGCCTGAGAAGTGTGTATTATTTCTGCCTTTCTGCATTTCATTATAAAGTTTTTGTGCCATAGTATGGTCAATTTTGGTGAATGTTCCATGTACTGCAGAGAAAAAGGTATATTCTTTTCTCCAGACTTCTATCATATCTAAATTTTCTAAGATTTACTTCACCTTCTTAACTTCTTTCTTATTTATTTTGTTGCTAGATTTATCTAGTTCTAAGAGAAAGAGATTGATGTCTCCCATTATTAAAGTGTTGCTGTCTATTTTTCCTTGTAATTCATTCAGTTTTTCCTCTAGGAATCTGTATGCTATAACTCTAGATGCATATATGTTTAGTAATGATATAGCTTCATTTCCAAAGATATCTTTTGAGAAGATGTAGTTTCCTTCCTTATCCCTTTCAATGAGATTGAATTTAGCTTTTACTTTGTCTGAGATTAGGATTGCTACCGCAGATCTTTTTACTTCCTCTGAGGCGTAATATATTTTGCTCCAATTTTTGACCTTTACCCTATGTGTCTCTCTGATTCAAATGTGTCTAGCAAACAACCTATTTAGGATTCTGGTTTTTAACCCATTCTTCTATCTGCTTCTATTTTATGGGACAGTACATCCCATATCCTATTTACTTTTTTTTTTAGGTTTTTTGCAAGGCAATGGGGTTAAGTGGCTTTTCCAAGGCCATACAGAGAGGTAATTATTAAGTGTCTAAAGTCACATTTGCACTCAGGTACTCCTGACTCCAGGGTTTGTACTTTATTCACTATGCCACCTAGCCATGTTCCTCACCCCCATTCATTTTTACAGTTAAGATTACTAATGCTGTATTTCCCTCCATGCTTTCTTTATCCATTTATATTTATCTCTTTCTTTTTCTCTTATTCCTCCTCACCAAAATTTTAATTCTTTTCCCCTTTGGCTTTTCTTTTAAAAATTTAACTTTCAGTTTATTTTTACTTATATCTTTCCTTCCCTTTTATCAGTCCCTTCGTCTATTATGTGTCCCTTTTCCAGTCCCCTCCTTCCCTGTATATTGTTAGATTTTTAGACCCAAGAGGGAGCATATCTTACTCCCTCATTGGGTTAAATCTATTGAATAGAATTTTCTCAGCATTTGCATTCTCTCTTCTTTCCCTCTAAAATTATAAATCTTTGTGCCACTTCCCTTGGTGTTATTTATTGATCTAATATTATTAATCTTGTATCATCAATCACAGATTGATTATTTGATTGCTAGATAAATTCCTATTATTATCAAGATATCATCATAGATTGTCTGTTACAAACAGCATTGACTCAAATTGCATCAAATTATATTTATAATCATTTTTTATCTTACCCCCTTTTCAAGTATCTTTCAAGTACACACAATCCTCAGGAGCCAAAGTATCATCCAAAGACATATCATTTCTTGAACTATTTGTGTCCCCCCCCCCAGCCCCAGGCCTATTTTCTTTTATACATTACCTCCCCCACCCACCCACCCACCCAGGGTATTTAACACCTTGCTAAATGAAGTCCTGGTTAAGTCAAACCCTGATCTAATTAACTGTACGAATCTTGAAGATCTCGAAGTCCTGAGAGGCTCTGGAGTTCTCACCTGAGATCTTTACAAATGATTCCAAGTCACAGAGACACTGTCTTAGTTTTGTCACAGTTTATGATGCCCTTATTAGACAAGGTGCTTAACACCTTGTGATTAAAGTGAGTCAAAGTATTATGAGACAGTTAAGTTAAAGTTATCACACGTGCTTTTTTTTCAGGGCTTTTTGTTCAAACATAGTAAAGTAATCTTAGACCTCTTCAATTGAGAGACAAGACCCAATTATACACATATGCTTTAGGTTTATTCTCTTCAATTATATTCTATCTTCTAATTATCTCTAGGAAAATAAAGTTCTAAATAATTATAAGTGCTATATCTTCCCTTTAAGGTTGTATACATTTTGATAGTTGACCAACACTTGTTTAAAACAGTTTTGTTTTGGTTTTTTTCTGTTGCCTTTTCATTTACCATTTTTTTAATGCAACTCTTTAGTCATTTATTTGGACACTGAAATCTCCATTCAGTTTTGATCTTTGTTTCAGGAAATTCTGGGTGCCCTCTATTTCATTGAATATCCATCTCTTTCCCTGACAATATATGCTGAATTTTTCAGGATAGTACATTCTGGGTGGTAATCCCAGGTCCTTAGCTTTCTGAAATATGGTATTCTAGTTTTTCCCAACCTTCAGTGTTAGGCTGATTGATCCTGTGTGAGTCTGATTGTATTCACATTGTATTTGAATTATTTTCTTTTTGTTGCTTGCAATATTCTCCCCTTTATTTGAGGGTTCTGGAATTTGGCTATTACAGCCCTAGGAGTTTTTATCCTGGGGTCTTTTTCTAGAGGGGCTCTGTGGATGCTTTCAATGGTTATATTGTTACTTTGTTCTAATAGATTTGGACAGTTTTCCCTTATAATTTCCTGCATGATGTTTTCCAGGTTCTTTTGTTGGTCCAGGATTTCTGATAGTCCAATGATTCATAGATTGTCTCTCCTGGAGCTGTTTTCCAGGTCATTCATTTTTCCTAAAAGGTCCTTTACAATTTCTTCAAGTTTTTCAGCATTTTTATTTTGTTTAATGGAATCTTGTAGTTTTGTAGATTCATTGGTTTCTATTTGTTCAATTCTAATTTTTAGGGTTTTATTTTGTTCAATTAGCATCTGTACTTCCTTTTACTGTTGGTTATTTTTACTTTTAACAGAATTGATTTCTTTGGTGAACTTTTCACAATTTTTCTGTATAACTTTTCATTTCTTTTTTCCATTTTTCTTCTTCCTTTCTTATTTGGTTTTCAAATTCTTTTTTTAAAGCTCTTCAATGAGCTTTTGTATTTGAGTCCAATTTATAGACTGTTTTGGTACTTCCCCTGAGAGCGATTTTCCACTGCTTTCTTCCACAGACATGGCATTGCTGTCATCTTTATTTGTAAAGTAGTTTTTAATAGTGAGCACTCATTTAGCTTTTTTGTTCATCTTTGTTGTTTTAGTTCTGCTCCTGGGGATATGGAGTATAGATCCAAGTTTTGATTTTGCTGGAACTGGGATCTGATACCTAGCTTATTTTTGGCCAAGATGTTACCTATGCATTCCATACCTTGCCTTTGCAGGGGTTTAGTTTTTTTCCTCCTTTATGTCCAGGTTCTGACTTAACAGTAGGTTGTTTCTAACCCAGTCCTGTTTTTTACCCCAGGTTTTCAGGGTTCAGGCTTTGTTTATGGTTGGGATCCCCCCTGTTGGCTTGCTATCCAGCTGCTGAGACCTCTGTTATTATTAAACTGTTGGGACCTGGATTGCATTATGCCTAAAAGCCTCCTTCTGGCTTTCCCCACTCTCCTGCCTCCTGGACTTAACTTCCCCCTTTCTCCCTAAGAGACAGACCTTCACTAAAGATCCTCCACAATGTCTACAATTGAAAGCTTCTTTGAATCTTTGCTTTTTCTTGGTGGGATCTGTAGTGTGAATGTCAGAATAGAGGCTTCATTTATCTTTGGTAGGGATAAACTGCAGCAGCATGTTAGCTTCGCACCACAGTCTTGGCCTGCCCTGAAAGTCAGAAAATTTTCTCTTTCGCTTCACACCCCCCTCCCCTCAGTGATAAAGAGTCAGGTTAGTTCTGTATGTTCATATTTTTAATAAACATGTTTGTATCTTAGTCATCTTTGGTATGCAGAATTAGGATTAAGGAAATACATTAAGGATACATGAGATAATTTTTCATCAGATTCTGAAGACTCTTTATTGGTTTTGTTTTTGTTTTCTTTTCTTTTCTTTTCTTCCTCTGGATGGGGATAACATTTTCCATAGCCATTCTAATACAGTTGTCCTAGCTCTCTGAACTGCTGAGAGGAGCTGCTTCCATCAAGGTTGATCATCTCACAATGTTGTTGTTAATGTGTACATTGTTCTAATGGTTCTGCTCCCTTGGCTCTGCATCAAATCCTGTAACTTATTCCATGCTTATTTAGAGTCCAGTTATTTATGGTCTCTTATAGAATAATACTATTCCATAGTATTCATCCACCATAACTTGTTTAGCCATTCCCCCATTGATGGGCATCTAATAGTTCTTTTAAGTAAATTGAAAATAGTAACTTTGGGGGAATGTAGGATTTCTTTTGAAAATGCAACTATACACATAAAGTGAAGTAAGAAAAAATAATAACTTCTGCCAAATGTTTAAGCAATAATGTCTTAATATTGATTTAAGAGTCACAATAATAATAATATTCATTTGAATAGCACTCATTTGAATACTTTCTAAAGTGTTTACTTCCTATAATATAACATAATCATGCCATAAAACAGGTAGGTAAGATAGAGATTGTTATCCAGGTTTACAGAGAAATGAATGAAGCATAAAACTTAAGAAATTCAAGCAATGTCATTAAGTGAATGATTGAATTCAAGCCTTCTAACTACAGTGATAATTAGTTTATGGTTGAACTTTCCAGTGATTTTGAAACATTCTCCAATATACTTTCTATGAGTCAACTTGGATAGTAATAATAGCATTGCAAAAATATAAATTATTTCCCAATAGGCTTACAGTTGGAAGGGACAAAACTAATAATACCTGCAGGGAAAAGGGGCAAATTCTATGTTTATAGTGCTTTATTGTATTAAAGTATGGAATAGCTAGCCAAGTTAAGAGGGAAGCTTTTTATTATAACTTTGAAAATCTGAGTTCCATCTTGACTTCCTCTTTAAATAAGATTAATTTGTAATATTTCCCCATTTAATTGTTTTATCTGTTTTGGACCATTAGATTCAACTCATGAATATAGCTTTTATGATAAATTAAATTTTAGGGTTTTATTTTGACATCAAAGTTAATTTTTGATTCTGGCAAAAATTCTACTCCATACAAATAAATTCTTTCAATAAAGCTGAGTAGATGAGTCCTAGGATATTTCAAACTCTCTATGAAGCAATTTTATCACAGTCAAATTGAGAGAGATTATATCTGAGTTGTTTTGTGATGGAGCAACAGTACTAACTAGAACAGTCTCATTTAGGGATAAGTTTTATTTATTGAGATATGTTTCGGTAAGTAATTATTAAAGGGAAAACATTAATCATTAGGAAAAGAAAAAAGTCTGTCTCCACATCCTAAAATAAAATTTGAACAACCTACAACTACTCTTGATTTTTTTTTATTGATACTACATGTTAAGATATTTCCCAGTGGATACTTTATTTTAGGAATGCTCAGATGAATTCTCATGGAGAATCAAAAGTGTGATGCTGGAATAAATCTGAAAGGCATGCCATTGTTCTAGTGCCCTTTAGACTGTATTCTGTGAATGGAATCCGGGGGAACACATGATCTAATGGTGGACCCAAGTACCAACACCCTAGAAGAACACAGAAATAACATGTGAGTTTTTGACTGTTTCTGTAAAGATTAGCTGCTTGGAACATGATACATAAAACATATAATAAACAAAGTGGGAGAATCAAGTCAAGATTATCAAGTTCTCCAGAGAACTTGTGTAATTTATTTCCACAATCACATACCCACTGAAGTATATTCCTTATGAAAAATGGCCCAACTTGACAGTTGTACATCAGCATAGAATAGTTTGCTCAAATGTTTTCCATTTTTTTTTGCTTTTGTTGGTCTATAATTTAACAGGTGAAAGGAATTCCCAATAGGTGAATACTCTCTACCAGCTCAAACTTTTTAACTGTTGAAATTTATAACCTTCAAGAATTAATTGGAACATTAGAATACTGTTAGGATCACACAGCCAATATTTGTCAGAAGAAGAGATTTTATCACTTTCTATTGACTATGACAAGCTTCCTTTTTATACAATTCCTGTAACAGAATAAAATGCATTATATAGTAATTCAAAGGCTTACAAAATGCTTTCTTTATAAATAACACATTGTTCTCCATTTGAGAGTCAAGAAAATTGTCTCATTGAAGTAAAGTAACTACAACTCAATTAAACAAATATTAAGCTACTACCATGGATGGCTGCTCCAAAATGACTCAATAGGATCAGGAAGTCAGAAATCTCCAGACGCCCATTTTAGCATTTTTTCATGATAATTAAGTGTTTTCTCCAGCCCACAGGTAGGTAGAGCTTCTGAAATTCAACCATAGTGCAGTTTCAGTTAGGCTTTCCCTTCCCCCCACCCCACATATGTATTTCTACCATGGATATAGCACAAAATGGCTCATGAAGATTTTTTTGTCATGAAGATGCAAAATTATAACAATCTGAGACAGTCTAAATGTGATCCACATCCTTTTATGCTTATTGCATGAAGATAGGCATTGAACTCTTTCAATTGTGAAATAATGTTATTATATGAAAAATTTCTTTATAACTATCCTTATTTGCTGATGCTAATAAGAGCTCCCTCCCATGGCATCAATAGTGTATTTTGCTTCATAACTTTTTTCAACCTTCATTCCCCAAATAGGAAATTACTTTGAATAAGAGGCATCAAAATGCTATAGTAAATATAACCCACTGTCTGGTTCAAATATTATTTTGCTTTCATAAATGATATTTTATTTAAACTTTCCAATTACGTGTTATGAACATTTTTCAGTATTTATCCACATGCATATGCATATTTATAGTTTACATAATTTCCTTCCAATCACCCTGTTCTTGCTAATATAATTTCTAATACTATAGTGAAAAATAATGGTGATAATGGGCATCTTATTTCACCACTGATCTTATTGGAAATGCTTCTAGTTTATCCCTATTGCATATAATATGTGTTGATGTTTTAAATAAATAATTATTATTTTTAAGGAAAACTCCATTTATTACTATACTTTCTAGTGTTCTTAAAAAGAAAGAATGATTTATTTAACATCTATTGAGATTCTTTAACATCTATTGAGATAATCATATAATTTCTGTTAATTTTGTTATTGATATGTTCATTTATATTGAGTGTTTTATTAATATTGAACCATTCCTGTTTTTTGCATCTATGTTCAATAGGGAGATTGTTCTACAATTTTCTTTGTCTTTTTGGGTTCTTATTAGTTTAGATATCAGTATCATATTGATATCTTAAAAGGAATTTGGCAGAACTCCTACTCCTATTTTTTAAAATAGTTTAGATAGAGTAGGAATTAATTGTTCCATAATTTTTTTGGTAGATTTCACTTGTAAAACCATCTGGACCTGGAGACATTCTTAAGGAGTTTATTGATGGTTTCTTCAATTTCTTTTTCTGAAATGGGATTATTTAAATATTTTATTTCCTCTGGGCAGCTTCTAGTTTTGTAAATATTCATTCATTTCACTCAGGTTATCAATTTTATTGTCATAAAGTTGGGTAAAATATCTCTGAATTATTTCTTTAATTTCCTCCTCATTGGTGGTAAGTTCACCCTTTTTTTATTTTTGACAGTGGTATATTGCTTTTCTTTCTTTTTTAATTTGATTAAGAAAATGTTTATTTTATTTTTTAAAACTAACTCAGTTTTATTTAATAGGTCAATAGGTTTTTTCCTTCAATTATATTAATCTCTCCCTCGATTTTTGGAATATCTAATTTGGGATTTAATTGGGCATCTTTAATTTGTTCTTTTTCTAGCTTTTTGAGTTGTATTTGCAATTCATTGATCTTTTTTCTCTAATTTATTCATATAAGTATTCAGAGATATAAATTTTCCCCTAAAAACTGCTTTGACTGCATTCCATAAATTTTTACATATCATTATAATTTTCTTGGATGAAATGATTATTTCCATGATTTTTTGTTTCATCTTCTCATTATTTAAAATTAAGTTATTTAGTTTCAAAATAACTCTTGGGTTTCCATGACCCTTTATTACATGTAATTTTATTGCATAATGATCTGAAAAGCATGCATTTATTATTTCTGCCTTTCTGCATTTGATTATAAGTTTTTTATGACCTAGTACATGGTCAATTTTGGTATAGATGTCATGTACTAGCATGTACTCTATATTCTTTTCTATACCCATTCAGTTTTTTCCCAGAGGTCTATCATATCTAAGTTTTCTAATTTTTTTTACCTTAACTTCCTTTTTGTTTATTTTAGTTAAATCTTTTTAGATTTCTCTAGTTCTGAGAGAGGGAAGCTGAGGTCCCTTATTACTATTGTTTTGCTCTTATATATCCTTGTAATTCATTCAACTATTTCTCTATGAATTTGGATACTATGCCACTAGGTGCATATATCTTTAAGAATGATATTATTTCATTGCCTATGGTGCTTTTTATGAAGATATAAGTTTCTTCCTTATCCCTTTTAATGAAATCCATGTTATCATTCCCTAGTTGTACTTTTCTCTTTCCTGTCCTCTTTTAATTCATTCTCACCAATGATTTGTTCGCTTTCCTCTTTAACTTTTTAAAAAATTTAACTTTCAATTTACTTTCACTACCTTCATCTTCCATTTAATCAGTCCCTTCTTCCCTTTTCTTACTCCCCTCCCCCCTTGCCACCCTGAAGAGTAGAGCAGACTTTAAAACAGAATTTGGAATATATCTTATTCCCTCTTTGCGTCAAATCTATTGATTGGAATGTACTTACTCTTCACATCTTTCCTTCTTTCCCCTCCACTATAATAGGTCTTTGTACCTCTTCGATGGTGTTATTTATCAAATAATCCCTAGTCTTCCCCATTTTATATTTTTATTGCTTTCAAAGTATTATCAATCTAAGTATAATCACTAAAGATTGACTGATTACTTGATTGCTTGAATTACTTCATAGTCACTAAGTATCCTCCCTTCTTTTGTGTCATCAAAAATATACTTCTTAAGAGTCAAGAATCACAACAAATTATAATCACTTTAAACCTTTCCCCATTTTCAAGTACTCTCCATGGACATAAAATCCACATGAGCTAAAGCATCAAGCAAAGTTAAATCATTTCATGAGCCATTTGTACTTCCTGAAGCATATTCTCTAGAATACCCCCCCCCCCTTTAGCTCCCTAATCATAGTACTTAACCTATTGTTAAGTAGAGTAAGGATTAAGGTAAAATCACTTCCTAATGTCTTTATGCCCAACCTTCTCAATAGGTTCCCACTCTTTGCCCCTATAATACTATAAACCTCTAAGTTATCTAGTAAAGTCACTTCTAATTTAATTTAATAGAAATCCTTTCAATATTCTAAGTATTGGAACATTTCAAGGTCTCTCTTAAGAACTTTACAATTAATTGTAAGGGATGGGAGACACTGGCACAGGATCATCCAGCATAGGATCATAGGATTTCTTCAGAGAAAGTGCTGAACTCCATGAGCAAGGTGGAATTAAAATAGGTCAAAGCAAAAAAAAAATGACTCATAAATTTAGAATAAACACCCCAAGTTTCACCTGGACTATTTGTTCACAACACATGGTAGAGGATTATGAATTTGCATTAGTCTGATCACTCTGTAATTTGTCTCAAACATAATGATCATTTTGGTTTGCTTCAATAGAAGGACAAGAACCAACCATACCCATATCCTGTAAGTTCAATCTCTTCAGCTATCTTCAACCCTTTAACCATCCTAAGAAAAATACAATTCTCAAGCATTATAAATGTTATTTTTCCCTTGTAGAGTTGTATGCAGTTTAATGTTTTTGACTAACATTTGCTTTTGCTTTTCTTTCTTTCCTTTTTCTATTTACCATTTATGCATCTCTTGAGTCTTGTATTTGAAGACTGAATTCTCTGTTCAGTTCTGGACTTTTTATCAAGAAATTTTGAAAGTCATCTATTTTGTTGAACATCCATCTTTTCCCCTGACAGAATATGCTAAAAGTTTTAGGAAGTTAATTCTTGGTTGTAATTCAACCCTTTGCCCTCTAAAATATGGTATTCCAGTTCCTCCTGTCCTTCAATATTAAAGCTGATAGATCTTGTGTAAATTTGAATATGCTTCCTTTGTATTTAAATTATTTCTTTTTTTTTTGCTGCTTGCAGTACTTTCTCCTTTACTTGACAATTCTGGAATTTGACTATAATAGTCCTTGGAGTTTTTATCCTGGAGGCTCTTTCTGGAGGAGTTCTTTGTATTCTTTCAGTGGCTATGTTTTTCTTCTTGATCTAGCAGATTTGGAAGACTTTCCCTGATAATCTCCTAAAATATATTTTCTAGGCTCTTTTTTTGATCTAGCATATCTTGTAGACCAATATTTCATAAATTCTGTCTGCTGGATCTATTTTCCAGGTTGTTTGTTTTTCTTAAAAGACAGCTTATTTTTTCTTCATTTTTTCAGCCTTTTACTTTGTTCCATGTAATCTTGTTGCCTCATGTATTCATTGTTTTCTATTTTTCTAATTCTAATTTTTAGGGTTTTATTTTCTTCAGTTGGCTTTTATGTTTCCTTTTCTAGTTGGTTACTTTTATTTTTTTGCTGAGTTGCATTACCTTTCCAGCTGATTGATTTCAGTTTTAGATGAGTTGAGTTCTTTTTCCAGTTAGTCAATTTTGTTTGTTACATTCTTTTCCCAGTTGGTTATTTTTGCTTTTAAAGTAGTTAATTTCTTAGGTCAATTTTTCATAATTTTTCTGCAAGGTGCTCATTTCTTTTTTTGCATTTTTTCTTCCTCTTTTCTTTGGTTTTTAAATTCTTTTTAACATCTTCCTTGAGGTTTTGGATTTGAGTCCAATTCATAGACTCCTTTGAGATTTTCCATGTTGGTAATTTTTCATTACTTTCTTCTTCTTCTGAGATGGCATTTTATCATCTCTATCTGTATAGTAACTTTCTATGGTTAACACTCAGCTTTTTTTGCTCATTTTGATTATTTGAGTTCTGTTCCTGGGATTTAAGGATTATAGATCCAAATTTTTCTGTGCTGGAGGTGCTGTCTGATCACTGGCTTATCACTGGGCAAGTTGTTACTTAAATATAGCCCAGGTATTGCCTATGCAGGTTTGTTTCCTCTTTTATATCTAGGTTTTGTCTATGCATTGGTTTGTTCCCAACCCAGTCTTTTTTAGTCCTGAACCCAGTGTTCCCAGGGTTCAGACTTTGTTTGGGGTTGGAACCCTCCATGCTGGCTTGCTATCTAGCTGCAGGGCCTAAGCTGTTGTCAAGGTGCTAGGACCTGGACTGCACTATGACCAAAAATCTGTCCTGTCTTCCCTACTCTCTCACCTAGCTGGGTTTTACTTCCCCCTTTCCCCCAAGATACAAACCTTCACTGAAAATCTTCCATGATGTTTCTGGTTGAAAACTTTTTTTTGGTGGAATTTGTAGCTTTAATATCTGTGCAGAGGCCTCATTTAGTATTTGTAGGAAAAAACCTCTGGAAGCATGCTAGCTTCACACTGATATCTTGACTCCAAATAAACATTCTCAAATATTCAAGAACTTAAAAACTATATAATCCTGAGCAAGTCATATAGCCTCAGTTTCCTCAAATGAAAAACTAGAGAGTTAATAGCATATTCCTCAGAGCATTGTTGTGAAGAACAAATGAAATAGCTGTAAAATGCTTATTGCAGTACCTTGTGTGTATTAGATATTATATAAATGTTTATTCTCTTCCATTTCCATGTAATTTATATATAATTTAATTTTTTAAAAAGTTTTATTTTGTTTGGATATTCTCCTTCCCCCACCCCATCAAGCATTAGCTCCTAAATGTCAGGGGCTAGTGAGGGATTATGTGAGTGATCTCTTATCTTTGTATTACCATAGCTTAGGACAGTACCTCACTTTTTGAATCAATTAATGAATAGTGGCCAATGCATGGCAATCAAGTCTTCTAACATTAGGTACACTGACACCTCTGTAATATTTGGTTATCTATACTCTAAATACAGTCCTTCTAACTATGAAGATCCTGAGAGAATTTACATTAATTTACAAAAATGTCCCGATGTAGGTTCCAAGAATGAAGGCTATATGAAGGTTTTATAAACCACTGGAGTAGGCAGAACTCTGATATGTAGAAGGTGGGCTTCCTTCTGTAGAAATACCTGTTCATATGAATATGTATTTGCAAACATTTTGTAAATGGGATTTCTGATTTACTTGGCTCTACTTTTCTCTGAGCATGCCCTCCAGAATGCTTATTTATTGTTCATTTTTAATTGCCATCTCTATTGTTCATTCCACCTTCCAATCCATCCAATCTGATCATTGCTGAAAGGGCTAGAAAATAGGATCTAAGGAACAAAGTAAGTCACAGATTCTTTTGCTTTACAATAATTGAGAGAGATTTTGATAGATGCTGAAGGAATTTTTATGTCCAGCATGGTCATTCCATTTCATCTGTCAATATTCTTATCCCTTTGAGCCTTTAAAACCATTGTCAAAAAAAATCCCACACACTTTGCATTTTCAATCCTAGTTTTCTTTTATCTTTGTATTATATTATCAAAGGTTATTTTTCTTCATATATATATTTTCAAAGGCTTAGCTGGATTTCTAAATATGAAGTGGCATACTTTTAGAGGCAGCATTTTACAAGGGGAAGAGTATGGGATTTGGAGTCAGAGCAGCTGTGATCAGATACATACTATGGGCCTGTGGGCAAGTAATTTAGACTGTTTATGATTCAGTTTCTTCCCCTATACAATAATGCGGTTGAATTAGATGTCTTCAATTCTAAATCTATCATACTATATCATTATTTCTTTGAACTAATTCTCCTTAGAGAATGCATTCTAAGTTTAAAATGAGGATGTAGTAAAGCAAAAAAGTAATTAACATTTTTTTCAAGTGATTTTTGAGTAGAATAACTAGTTCACAAAATTTTTTGTATATACATACATACATACATGTATAATATATACTTTCCTTTTGAGATGCTTTATATATGTATATCTGTACATACAAATATACATCTTCATGTACATATGTATACCTACACACAAAATTTGTGGCAATTTTTCTGGTGCATAATCTCATCTTCATTTCATTTTAAATTCATTCAAAAAGGTGAGATATAAGGTTTATCTCTTCTCACTCCCTCTATATACCCAAATTATATACCCCCATTCAAGTCTTAAATTGTTTTTTAGCTTTTGGACCAAGTAGCATACTAACTGAAAATACTGGGTGAAGATATCATGGATTATGTAACTGAGCAATGACTGAGACAGCAGTTGTATTGATTGTGCTGGAATGTTCTGTACAATGAGTCTCATGCTCTCATCATGAGTCTCAGGAAAGTCATTTCTTATGCTAATTTTCTCCCTCAACTGTGTATCCAATTTAATGTATCATTTGATATTCTGGTGCACTGCACATGCCCCAGATTTGGATAATGGATTGGACGTAGATGGTGGATAGCACAGACTTGCCCTCCTCACAAGAGTGGTAATGCTTATTCACCAATGACAACTGGCACTATGTTGAAATGGATAATGCAGCATGCTCCCTTTCTTTTCTCCTTAAAGATTCTCAAGAGAGCCCATATGTCTATTCAGAGGTGGAAAGGGCAGAGTTGGGAGAAGGGTGGGTGGAGGTAGAAGTTCCAAATATTTTTTTCTAGAAAAAAAATGAATGTACAAGCAGGGTATTTTTGTACCCTTCATGGGGATTTTTATGAATAAGACAAATAATGCTCATGTGTTTGTGTGTCCCTAACATAGTAGTGACAGTGTGAGATACAGATATAAAATATTGTCTTGTATTTAGAATATTTGGGGGAAGGTCTCATCTGTGTTATTAAATAGTTTTTAAATTTAGGTCTGAGTTTCATTATTGGTAAAATGACAATAATAATTATGCTATCTACTTCCCAGATTTGATGCAAGAAAAGTACTTTGCAAATCATGGAGTGATACAGAAAATTTGATCAATTTATTCTTTTAACAAACTTTTTAAAGTATCTATTTGGTGCAAACTATTTTGTTAGGTGTTGGTGATACAAAGTTGAAAAACAACTCAGTTTCTGCCCTCAAGGGACTTGTAATGTAATAGAGAGAATTCAATTCAATCCCACATATATTTAAGTACATAACATGTGCAAGTGGATTCTAAAGTCACATATACCTAAACACACAAACAAACAACTCTAGGCTCAAGAAATTTTCATTCTGCTGACACCAAGACATAAAGGGAAAGGTGACAAATTGCACATCTATATGATCTATATATTCTAAGTAATATGGAGAGAGAGTGAACCAACAATAGGGTGAGGTGGGGAGAGTGGTCAGTTTCTAGGGAGGATGACACCTTCTTTGAACCTTGAAATTAAATGAAAATACTAGAGGGGGAAATGAAAATTCATGTTGGAGGCTCGGCTAACATAAAAACAAGAAGTGGTAGATCAGCAAACTTTTTCCAGGGAACTGATAAGAACAGTGGTAAGGCTATGAAAAGTGCTAATAATGTAAAATTTTTTAGAAATATAGATTGGAGCTGGATTGTGTAAGGGCCTTAAACACTAGGATGATGCATTTGTAGGATACCTTAGAGGCAATAAAGTGTCACTGAAGTTTTTAAGCAAGGAAATGGTATAATCAGGCATAGGACTTAGGAAGATGACTTGGGCGTCTATGTGGAAGATGAAATGGAGAAGAGTATAAATGCTTAACTATTATGCTAATACAGACAAAAAGTGATGAGTCCCTGACTTTTGATGATAGAATTATAAATGAAACAAATAAAGGTAGATTTGAGAGGTATTGTGAAAGTATATTCAACAGGACTTGGCAGTCTGAGGTAAGTGATACAAAAGAGTCTAAGAATAATCCAAATTAATGAACATGATGATGGTGCTTATAATCAATAGAATTTTGGAGGAGAGAATTGGGCTCAGGAGGTGACAATTTCCATTCTGGATATGTTGAGACTAAAAGGCTTTTAAAACCTACAGATCAGGAAAATTAGTAAAGATAGAAGAGGAGGTGAGGGGAAAGGAAGGAAAAAGATCAACTAAAAAGAGAAAGGAATAAGCACTTAGAGAAATATGAAAGATAAGAAAGATAAAATGTATCTATCACTAGTTAGAACGTGGTGAAAGCAAAGGAAAAAAGACAAAAGACCTTAAGAAATATTGAAGTGGGATTGTGAATACAGTCAAACAGCTTTTTCATGCTGCTTTTCTTAAATACAAATCACCTTTATGTAATCTGTACTATATGAAATTATTCTTTTCCTTTGACACATTTCAAAAATGCATATTTTATAATAATTATCATGAATTGCTAATGCTAAAAAACAAAGGATAAATATCTGATATTCTCCTATATATTAATTTTCCAGGACTAATTGGGGCTTTATTATTTGTGGTTTCTTGAAATATATAGCACAATTTTAGTTGTAATAAAAACCTAGTATATCTTGAAAAAAAGGAAATATTGGAGTGGGAAGAGAATGTGATTTTAGGCATGATGGGAAGGTAAGAAAAGTATAAGGAGAGATACGTGTGAAGAAAAGGACACCTGCAGATGAGAAAAATGTGTTTTGAAGATATGAGAGAAGCCATGTATGAATGTATGAAGGTGGGATAGATCAGAAGAAAGAAGACCAATTTGTTGGTAATAGAGTAAACATGAATAATATGAGTTAACAATATTAATTACTGACCTATCCATATGACTTGAAAGTAGCTTACAGATACTGCCTCATTTGATTCTCCTTATGAAGAAAATGCCATAAATATTCTTAACATTTTTTAAATGAAGAAACTGAGACTGAGAAAGAATAATTGATATAACCAATATCACATAGCTAGAATATGAGATATGATTCTAATTCAGGTATTCCTGACACCCTCATATATCACTCAAAAGAAGTCCCTCAAAATTTTTGATCAAGGGATTAACCTGCCCAGACGTAATGTGTTACATCCAATTTTGCTGGGAGGGTATATGTTCTGTGTGTGTGTGTGTGTGTGTGTGTGTGTGTGTGTGTGTGTGTGTGTGACTGACTGGCAACTTGGTGGTGCATAATGGATAAAGTACAAGATCTGGAGTCAGGAAGGCTTCATTTTAGGTTTTAGCAAGGCAAATGGGGTTAAGTGGCTTGCCCCAAGGTCTGAGACTGGATTTGAACTCAGGTACTCCTGATTCCAGGGCCAGTGCTTTATCCACTATGCCACCTAGCTGCCCCAGGCAGGCTTCATTTTAAATCTGATCTCAGATACTCAAAAGTTGTGATCTTGGGTAAGTCTATCTGCCTCACTTTTTCATCTTCAAAACAGGAATACTAATACAAACATCCTCCTACACTCAAAGTGATAATGAAATGCAGTATTACTTATAAATTATTTTGCAAACTTTAAAGCTTTATATAAATTAGCTATTGCCGTTTGTCCACCATTCTTGAAGAAATCAATCTTTGACTCACTTCTTGCTTAACCTTAATCATTGAATAAGCATTTCATCAGTCAAAGTGAGATTTGTCAAAAACCTTAGATTAAAAAAAAGGTCAAGATCCCCCATCTCTAGTCATACTGATCTATATCTTGCCACTGGAGAAGGTGAGACTGGTGATTTATGCAGCTCTCCCTCACTTAATTCCTCTTCACTTGCACGTCAAGGCATCACCTTTCTGAAGCTTTGATCCTCTTCAAGAATGAAGGAGAAGCAACAACACATGTGAGGAGGAGTAGAAGTTACCCACTGGGACGCCCTATCTCCCTACCCACTCCTCTCTCCCTCCCTCCCTTCTTTACTTCCTTCCTTCCTTCTCATCCTCCTTCTCTCCTTCCCTACTTCCCTCCCTCCCTTCCTCACCCCCAGCACCCTTCCTTCCTTCCTTTACCTTCACTTCCATCTGTCCACATAGATATCCTACTGTTTTCTGTGGATGCTCCGCCCAAAGGAACATATTAGCTCTTATTTAAGAAGGGAAAGATAAGAGCAAGACACACTAGTTAATACTATTAGAATAATTGATGAACACTGAGAAAAGAGTATCTCCTAGACTTATGACTGTGTGAGACAGAGTTGAGAGATGAGAGGAGGATCATAGAGTAGAACTCTTAAAACTTGGCAGCAATTATTGAATAACAGGGCTTTGGGGGAGGAGGTCATTGAAGAAGAGGAAGAAAGACTTAAAGCTGTCAAACCTGAGTGATTTGGAGAACAGTGGGGCCATAAATAGAAAAGGAATCTTTAAATGAGGGTTAAGATCTGTAGATGGAATCATTGAATTCAGGGCATGCTGTTAGAAGTGCTTTCTGATCATTTAGATAGAGATGCCTAGCAGGAAAATAGCATTACCAATTTGAGATGCAAAGAAAGCTATAAGATGAATAATAATAAAAGTGAAGTTGAGTTTATCAAAGAAAAGAGTAAAGTCAGAACATCGGGGAACACCAGGCTAATGGGTCAAGTTGAAGGGTTTGGAATAACAAATTATGGAAGAATTACCAAAAGTAAAGAGAGAGAGGGAGAGAGAGAGAGTTCATGAAAGTAAAATGAGTATACAGAAGTAGATACATTCTCAATACATTGTCAAAACAATCTGAAATTTAATAGTTTAAAACTGAGCAATATCCATTAGATTTGGCAAATAAAAGGGTCAAAATTTATTTTCATGAGGGCAGTTTCAGTAGAAATACAAGGTCAGAAAGCAAGTCTTCAAAATCTTGAAAAGAATCATATATATATATATATATATATATATATATATATATGTGCGTGTGTGTGTAAGTATACATGTATGTACATATATATATACATGTATATATATATATATATATATATATATATATATATATATATATATGAAAGAAGGTATTAATTGTAGCAACTCCAATTTTAGCGATGAATGGGAAGGAAAATTATAGGATGATGACTATAGAAGGATAACAAGTTCAATGAGATACCATATTTCCCCATGTATAAGATGCACCCTTTTTCAAAAAGTTTGGGGTCTAAAAACTGGGAGCATCATACAGTGGTTATAGATTTTTTTTAATTTGCATTTCCTGCTTTTTTGCACTTGTTTTTGCATTCATTATTGTATTTTTTACTTGCATTTTCTGTTTTTTGAATTTATTGTCTTTGTACTCATTGTTTCACATTTGTTACCAATATATTAGATTATGTTTTGCCATGTTCTCCCCTGAAATGGCTCAGAAAAGATTTTTGTGCAGTGCTAAATTCAGGTTAAAAGTGATACAGTTTGCAAATGCAAATGCAAATCATGCTGCTGAATGTCAATTTGGTCCTGCTCCAACTGAAAAAACAATCCTGAGACTGGCTACAGGATGAAGAAACTCTACTGAAAATGCCACAGCAGAAGAAGGTCATGAGAGGCAAGTCAGCAAAATGACCTGATTAGAGAAGGAATCAAAGGAATGGATTGAAAAGCAAAGGACAAGTGGAATTCCTGTGCCAACAAAGATGGTTCAGTATGAGGCAAGAGAATTGCTGATGAAACAGAAGCTACTGATTTCAAAGGAGGACACAATTGGTGCTTCATGTTGATGAAATGAAATGGACTAATCATGCATCCACATACCAGACTTAACCAAAAGATATCTGAAAGCTATGAGAAGAAGATCCTTGAATTTCATGATGAGTAAAACAGGAGTTCAATAACTTTATGTAAGATATTTTTTTTTCAAATTTTGGGCTCCAGACTAAGGTGCATCTTATACATAGGGAAATACAGCAGTATATTCTTTTTTAGAATAAGAGTTCTGTGTATATTTAATGAAAATATCGAAGCATTAAAATCTGAATTTGGAAGATGGAAAAAATAATCAATGAAACAAGGTCAAGACAGATAGGAAATGATGAGGTCAAGGGGACAAGTGAGCTTTGGCAAAGAGCAAATCTACTATGTCTTCCATGTTTGAAGAAAAAGATGAGCAGTTTGGCACAATGGCTAGGATATTGAATTTGGAGTCAGGGATTCTTGGCTTGGAATATAGTATCTTTAAGACAGATATGCTGTGTGGTCACTTAATCCTATTCATTCTAAGTTTCCTCATTTTTAAAATAGGGATACTATACTATGCCACTTGCCTCATTGATGTTGTGAAGTTTAAATGAATTGACTGTGATTCTGTAAGTGGAACACTTTCACTACAGTCAAAGATTTATGTTTGGAAAGATAGGATAACATTAGTCAGGGTCCCTCTTAAAAGGCTGGAAGCCAGATGTAGAAATTTATACCTAATTATATCATGCTTTTCCTTATTCTTTTGGCAGGGCTGCAGTGGCAATACTCATATTTTCATACCCATCAGGATTAAGTCACACAGAGCAAAAGTACAAAAATAAAAAATTCAATTAAAAGCTATAAAATGCAGCAGTGGCAAAAACTCTGAATTGCAATCATTTTAAAGAGGTGTCTTGTATTTTGCCCCGAAGGTTAGTCAGCATTCTGAGATTCTAGCAAGACAGGATAGATTAATAATTCCCCAAACAAAAGTTCTCTAGGGAATCTACACTGCCTGTAGGTTCCCGTAGGTGGAATGTTTGAACAGTTAGACCTAGTGATTGCTTCCTTGGTGCATTGATATAGGAGCAATACTTGAGATGAAAGGGAGTAGATTGTTTAAGGTTTTCTAGAATGACCCAATACAATTACCATCATGCCAAATATTCTGCTTGATAAATATCCCAAATGGCTTCCAGTTTAAGTATAACAGCATTGAATGAATTCATAATTGGGCATAAGAATTTGTTCTTCCTCTTTTTCCTAATTAAATATATTTCCACCAGGTAAGTTTTCTCACTGTCTACCAATCACATTTTATTTCTTCCTCTGCCTTTCATTTATTTATTTTCCTTGATCTTCAGAGATCCAATTAGAATACCTTACTAAAAATATGGATACATTCTCCTTTTTATTCTTTTGTCTATTCAAACTATAACCAACTTTCAAAGCCTTTTTTCAAGTGTCACCATTTATTTGCATTTATTTATTATAAATATATTGTGCATATACATGTTGCATATTTATTAGTTATTTTTCACGTTAAATTGAAGGGTCCTTGAGAGTCAAGAGTGGTTCATTTTTTTTTTGCATTTTAATTCCCTGTGGTTAGCATAAAGTGGCACTTAATAGGTGTTTGCTAATTGATTTAAAGGAGTAATCTTGTTCTACATGTCCCTAGATGGCAAATTAGTGGAAATTGCATAGAAAAAGATTTTGTTTGATAAAAGGAAAACTTCCTAACCGTTAGGGTCAAAAGTGGAATGAGTGAGTCTGAAAGTACCACATTTCCTATTGCCTTAGGTTGTCAAGTAAAGGTTAAATAACTACTTAGGTGGAATAGTTTCATCAGTATTCTTGTTTAGATATGGGATGGGCAAAATATTTCTTTGTTGTTCTGTACATACACATGAGTATACACCTTTCTATATACATATATGTGTATATGTTCAAATGTATTTATAAATTTATTTGTCCAGCTATATGTAAAGTTAGTTTTCAACAATATTTTTTAAGGTTTTGAGTTTCACATTTTTCCACCTCCTTCCCTTCTCTTCCCCTTCCCCTTCCCCTTCCCCTTACAGCAAGGCATTTAATATAGATTTTACAAGTTAACTATGGTAAATATTATTTCCATATTAAACAGATCATGTTGCTCATGATTTTTGTTTTGTTTTATTTTTACTTTTTTGTTTATTTATTTTATAGTCTTACAATAACCTTATTGTGAGAGTAAACATAACCCCCCAAAAGATGAGAAACCTTAAAAATAATGAGAGAGAGGAAACAAAGTGTGCTTGAGTCTGTGTTCAGATGTTAATGGCTCTGTCTCTGTTGCTGCTTTCTTTATCATAAGTCCCCCAGAGAAGTTGCTTCAATATTTTTTCCCACAGTTGCTATTACTAGCTCTACTCTATTCTTCTCCACTCCCATTTATTCCATTCTCTCTCTCTCCTTTTATTCTATCCCTATACAGAAGTGTGTTGTATCTGAGTACCCTCTCCTATAACCTCCCCTCTCGTCTATCACTCACTTTCCCACTCTCTCCCCCCATTCCCCCTTATCCTATCCCTTTCCTCTCATTTTTCTCTAGGCTAAGAGATTTCTATACCCTATTAAATGTTTATGTTATTTCCTCTCTGAGTCATTTCTGATGAGAATGAAGACTCATTTATTCCCCTTCACCTTCCCCCATCCCACTCCATTGTAAAATCTTTTTCTTGACTCTTTTGTGAAATATCTTATCCTCTTCTTCCTCTCCTTTCTATTCCTCCCAGTACTTTTCTTCATCACCCATTGACTCCATCTTTTTAATACATTATACCATTATATTCAGCTCCTTCCTGTGCCTTGTCTATTTATACTCCTTTTGACTGCTCTTATAAATGGGAAAGTTCATATAAGTTATCAATATCTTCTTCCTATTCAGGAATACAAACATCATTAAGTTCCTCATAATCATTCCTTCTTGCCCAATCCCTATATAGTTCCCCTGAGTCCTGTACTTGGAGATCAAACTTTCTGTTCAGCTTTGCTTGTTTCAGAATGAAAGTTTGAAAGTCCCTTGTTTCATTTAAAGTCCATATTTTCTCGTGAAAGGATGTTCAGTTTTGCTGGATAGTTGATTTTTGGTTGTAAACCAAGATGTTTTGCCTTCCAGAATATCATATTCCAAGCCCTATGAGCCCTAATGTAGATGCTGCCAGATCCTGTGTAATACTTACTATAGAGCCATGGTATTTGAATTGTTTATTTCTGGCAGCTTTTAGTATTTTCACTTTGACTTGGGAGTTTTGGAATTTAGTTATAATATTCCTGGAAGTTTTCTTTTGGAATCTCTTTCAGGAGGTAACCAATGAATTCTCTCATTTTCTATTTTTACCTTCTGTTTCTAGGCTCTCAGGGTAATTTTTCTGTATTATTTCTTGAAAAATGAAGTCTAGGTTCATTCCTGGTCATGACTTTCAGGTATCCCAATAATTTTTCAGTTTTCTATTCTGGATCTATTTTTGAGGTCAGTTGTTTTTCCAATGAGATATTTTACATTTTCTTCCAATTTCTGTTTTTTTTTTTGGAATAGTTTTATTTTTTTCCTGATTTCTCACAAAGTCATCAGCTTCCTTTAGTTCCATTCTGCATTTGAAGGAGTTATTTCCTTCAGAGAGCTTTTTTAATCTCCTTTTCCAGCTGACTAATTCTGCTTTTTAAGGAATTCTTCTCCTCATTTGCCTTTTGAGTTGCTTTTTTCCATTTGTCCTAAATTGGTTTTTTAACATATTGTTTTTTTAGTATTTTTTGTATTACTTTCACCAAGCTGTTGAATTGATTTTCATGATTTATCTGCATCACTCTCATTTCTCTTCCCAATTTTTCCTCTACCTCCATTAATTGCTTTTCAAGGTCTTTTATGAGCTCATCCATGGTCTGGACCCATTTTTATTTCTTTTGGCAGTTTTGGATATAGAAGCTTGATTTTGATATCTTCTGAATATTTATTTTGTTCCTCCATGGGACCAAAGTAATTTTCTATGGTCAGTCTTCTTTTTCTGTTGTTGGCTTATTTCCTCAGCCTGTGAATGAATTAATGTACTTTCAAATGGGGGTTTGGGGGAACAATCCACAGGGACCTTAATTTCTCCATGGTCTTATGAGAGTCTCTGACTGCTTTCTTGCCTGTGCTCTGGGATGTGGATGACCACAGGCCTGGAGCTGTGAGGAAAGTCCCTGCTCAGCTATGGTGGTGTGGAGGCCCAGACTGCAACCTGGATCTGAGTGTGGGCAACAGCAGAGCCTGGGCGCAGGGAGAGCAGAGACCTCTACAGTCACCCTGGACCCCTTTACTGTCTGTGGGCTAAGAGCTCTGGAAGTGCTGGGTGGTTCCACTTATTCTCACTGCAAGTTCTCACTGCAGGGCTGCTCTGAGGTTAGAGTTCCACTCTGATGCAGCAGAATTCTCTCATCACCCCTTCCATCTGTCCCTGATGATCCCTGGGCCAAGAGGTTTGGAAATTTCCCCCTCTGCCCTGGACCCAGGCACTAGGCCCAGCTGCCTATGCTGTGCTGAGGCTGTGGCTTTTTCCAAACCCCTGTCCTGGTAAAACAGACCTTTCCTATAGAACTTCTAAGTTGTCTCAGATTGCGAAATAGTATCATTCCATCTTTCTATGGGCTCTGGCCCTCTAAATTTTGGCTAGAGTCATAATTTGATGGCTTTTGGAGTTTTTTGGGGAATGAGTTTCTGGGAATTCCTGCCTTCATGCTGCCATCTTGGCTCCTTGCTCATGATTTCTGATAGAACAATAGTACTCCATCACATTCATATACTATAATTTGTTCATCTCTTCCACTATTGATGGGTAGCCCCTTAATTGCCAATTCTTTGTCACAATAAAAAAAATCCTATAAATATTTTTGTATATTTGGTATCTATCTCTGTAGTATAGACAACTCATAGTAGTATTGTTGATTCAAAAGTTATGCAGTGTTTTGTTGCACTTTGGGCATAGTTCCAAATTGCTTTCCAGAAAGACTGGATAAGCTCACAACTTCACTGATAATACATTAGTATTCCAATTCCTTTTTTGTCATACTGGCCAATCTGATAGGTGTGAGATGGTACCTCAGAATTGTTATAATTTGCATTTCTATAATCAATAATGTTATGGAATATTTTTTCATAGGAGTATAAATAGTTTCAATTTCTTCATCTGAAAACTGCCTGTTCATATCCTTTGGCTAGTGATCAATTGGGCAATGAATTTATTCTTATAAATTTGCCTCAGTTCTCTAAATATTTTAGAAATGAGACCTTTATCTGAAACACTAGCTGTAAAAATTCCTTCCTAACACAATGTATTCCTTTTAATCTTGGTCGCATTGGTTTTATTTGTGCAAAATGTCTTAATTTAATGTAATCAAAAATATCCATTTTTTATTTTATTATGTTTTCTATATCTTATTTGATCATAAACTCCCCCCACCTTTCCAAAGATCTAACAGATAAACTATTTTCTAACTATTTTTCTAATTGACTTATGTTAGCACCTTTTATATATAAATCATGTACCCATTTCAACTTTATCTTATTATAGGGTGTGAGATGTTGGGCCATGCTTATCTTTCATGCTGTTTTCCAGGTTTATGAACAGTTTTTGTAAAGTGTGAACTTATGCAAGAAGTTTGATTCTTTGCGTTTAGCAAACAGTCGATTAATATAAACATTTACTACTGTTTCTTTGGAACTCAACCTATTCTACTGATCCCCCACTCTATGTCTTAGCCAGTACCAAACAGTTTTAATGTCTTTTTGGCTTTATAATATAATTTTAAATATGGTTTGACTAGGTCATCTTCCTTTGAATGTTTTTCAATAATTCCCTTGATATTCTTGAACTTTTGTTCCTCTAGAGGAATTTTGTTATTATTTTTTCTAGTTCATAGATTAATAAGTAAATTAATTTGCGGAGAATTTTCATTTTTATTATATTAGTTCAGCCTACCAATGAACAATTGACATTTGTCCAATTATTTACAATTACAGTTGGACAAAAACCCATGAATTGTTATTTTAATATTTTCTTCATTGGTGGTGAATTTGCTCAGAAATTTGATTTTCTTTTTTTATAAACAAATTAACCAAAGGCTTTTCTATCTTGTTTTTTTTTTCATAAAACCAACTCTTACTTTTATTTGTTCAATAGTTTTCTTACTTTCAATTTTATTAATCACTCTTTTGATTTTAGAATTTCCAATTTGGCATTTAATTGGGAATTTAATTTGTTCTTTTTTCTAACTTTTCTAGTTGAAGAACAATTCATTGACCTCTTTCTCTGTTTCATTCATATAAGCATTTAGAAATATAAAATTTTCCTAATGATTTCCTTGCCTATATCCCACAAGTCTTGGTATGTTATCTCATTATTATAATTATCTTGGCTGAAATTATTAATTACTTTTATGATATGTTATTTGATATACTCAATCTTTAAAATTAAGTCATTTAATTTCCAAATTAATTTTTATTTTATCTTCCCATGGACCATTATTACACATGATTTTTATTGCTTCATGATCTAAAAGTGATACATTTAATATTTCTGCTTTTCTGCTTTGGACTATTTGATTTTTATGTTCTAATATATTCTCAGTTTCTATGTAGGTATCACATATCACTGAGAAAAAGACATATTCCTTTAACATTCAGTTTTCTCCAGAAATCTATCATATTTAACTTTTCTAATATTCTATCTAGCTCCTTAGCTTCTTTCTTGCCTATTTTGTGGTTAGATTTATCTAATTCTGAGAGAGGGAGGTTGAGGCCCTCCACTAATATAGCTATGTTGTCTATGTCTTCCTCTAACTCCTTTAGCCTCTCCTCTAAGAACTTGGATATTGTACTCTTGGTTCATATATGTTTAGTATTGATTTTACTTCATTGTCTATAGTACCTTTTTGGAAGGTGTAGCTTCCTTGTCCCTTTTAATGAGATCTATTTTTGTTTTTGCTTTGTCTGAGATAAAGATTGCTACCCCTGCTCAGTTAAAGAATAATATATTCTGCTCTAGCCTTTTACTACTATTTTGTGTGTATCTCTGCTTCAGATGTCTTTTTTTGTAAACAGCATATTGTAGGAGGTTTTTAATCTCTGTTATCTGCTTTCATTATGTGAGAGAATTAATCTCATTCATATTGTTATACTTACTCTTAATTATCCTCTATTCTTTCTCTTCAGAATGTGTACTTTTTTTTTCTTCTTCCCCCTACCCCACCTCACCACTGTTTTACTTCTGAACATTATCTCTCTCAATCTCACTCTTATCAGCTTTCCTCCCTTTTCTTCTCCATTTCCCCCTTTTACTTTTCCCTTCTTTTCTTCCCTCCTTTCTAAAAGTCCCTCCTTCCCTTCTCCTCCTTTTCCCTCCTAATTCCTTGCAGGGTAAGATTAATTTAAAAATCTGAGTATATATGTTTTGCTTTCTTTGATCAAAATCTGATGAAAGCAAGATTCAAGTAATTCTCATCCTATCCCTTCTTATCCTACTGTAATAAGTCTTTTATTCTCTTTATGTGATATATTTTACTCAATTCTGCTTGCTTCTACCATCCCAGTACAATTTCCTTTTAATGTCTTAATTTTTTTAATGATCCTATCAAAATCAACTTATGTCCATATTTTCCAAGTTCACTCCCTCTAATATAGATACAATTCTCAATACTTAATCTGTATCATATACCCATGGATGGGTGCAGTTTAATCTTATTTAATAATATTCTTTTCCTCTTGTTTATCTTTTTTACTATCTCTTGAGTCTTGTGAATGAAGATCAGATTTCTGTATAGCTCTGTTTCTTTTTTTTTTTTTTAGGGTTTTATTTTTGGTAAGGCAAATGTGGTTAAGTGGCTTGCCCAAGGCCACATAGCTAGGTAATTATTAAGTGTCTGAGACTGGATTTGAACCCAGGTACTCCTGACTCCAGGGCTGGTGCTTTATCCACTACACCACCTAGCCATCCCTCTATTTCTTTTTTTCATCAAGAAAGTTTGAAAGTCAACTCTTATATTAAATATCCATCTTTTCCCCTGAAAAAATGTGTTATTTAGTTGAGTAGGTGATTCTTGGATAGAATATTAGAAAAATTAAATATGATAGCTCCTTTGCCATCTGGAATATCATATTCAATTCTTTAAGTTTGATGCTGCCAACTCCTGCATCTTAGGTGGCATAATGAATGTAGCACTGACCTTGGAGTCAGGAGGATGGGAGTTCAAATTATACCTCAGATACTTTACCTTTATTGGCTGTGTGATCTTGAGCAGTCACTTAACCCTGATTGCCTGTCATCTAGAGCCATCTCCAATCATCCTGATTCATATCTGACCACTGGATACAGAAGACTCTGGAGGAGAAATTGAGGCTGATGACTTAGCATAGCACTTCATCAGTCAAATTCAATTCATGTGCTTGACATGGCATCACTTCCCTGATATCATGATCTTCTTCAAGAATGAAAGACAAATATCCTCAATCTTGATTTTGGCTCCTTGGTGTTTGAATTGCTTCATTCTGGCTCTCTGAAGGATTTTCTTCTTGATCTGATAATTTTGCAATTTGGCTACAATATTCCTTGGAATTTTCATTTTAGGATCCCTTTCAGGAGATGTTTAATTGATTCTTTCAATGACTATTTTAGCCTCAGGAAGTAGGATATCAGGGCAGTTTTCCTTGATGTTTTCTTGAAAGATGTTGTCCAACTCTTTTTTTGACTATGGTTTTTAAGTAGTATAATAATTCTTTTTTTTTTTTTTTTAGGTTTTTGCAAGGCAGATGGGGTTAAGTGGCTTGCCCAAGGCCACACAGCTAGGTAAATTATTAAGTGTCTGAAGCCGGATTTGAACCCAGGTACTCCTGACTCCAAGGCCGGTGCTTTATCCACTACGCCACCTAGCCACCCCAAAGTGGTATAATAATTCTTAAATTATCTCTCTGGATCTATTTTCCAGATATTTGTTTTTTCCAATGAGGTATTTTATATTTTCTTTTATTTTTTAATTTTTTGAATTATGCTTGACTAATTCTTAATGCCTCATAGAATCATTAGATTCTATTTTCTGAAGATCATTTTTTCAAGGAATTATTTTCTTAGTTTTTATATGTCTTTTTCTATTTGGTCAATTCTATTTTTAAAGACCATCATTTTCCCTATTGTATTTTTGAAGGAATTATTTTCTTCAGGCAATTTTTTATGCTTCCTTTTGTAAAATGTTGAATTTCTCTTGGATTTCTTTTCATAATTTTTAATTTGATTTTTAAAATCCTTTTTGAGTTATTCCAAGAAGTTGTTTTTGTGCTGGACACCAATTCATATTCCCCTTTGGAACTTCACATGTAGTACTTTTTCTGCCTTCCTCTTCTGAGATAGTCTTGGCTCTTCCTTATCTCTGAAGGAAATTTCTATAGTCCAGGCTTTTCTTAAATTTTTCTAATTTATTTTGAGCTCTGCTCCTGAGGTACAAGGGTATTGTTCCAAGTTTCTTGTGTTGAGATAGGTGCCTGCTCATAGACCTTTCATTTTGAGAATGCTAGATGCTTCCTCACTGAGGTCACACTGGCTGAACAGGTCATCTGGGGTAATTTTGTTGAAGCTCTTGCAGCTGGCTTGCTGTGCTGCTGACCTGCTGAACCTGGACCTAGGAACTTCTGCTACAGATCGCTGTAGTGGCTAAAAGCCTCCCATTGCTCTCCTCTGTACCCAGCCCACATTGCTTTCAGCACTCAACCCTGAACTTTGCTTCCTGCCCTTGGCTCTACTTCTGTTCCTGGTTATACTCCCCAGTCCAACCAAGACAGCCTTTGTTGACAATGCAACAATCTGTTCTTTTTTGATTAATTATTTCTGAGGGAAGCCTGGGAGAGATCAAGAAAGTTCCTGGATTGCTTCTGCCATCTTGGTTCAACTCTTGTTATTTTTTAATTCTTATTTTTTTTTTTGCAAGGCAATAGTCTTAAGAGACTTGCCCAAAGTCACACAGCTAGGTAATTATTAAGTGAATAAAACTGGATTTGAACTCAGGTCCTCCTGACCTCAGGGTCAATGTTCCATTCACTGTGCTACCTATCTGCCCCTAAATCTTTTATTTTTTATTTTCATTCTATGGAGGTACATGTTCATCAGCACAGGTTGAGCAAAGTTTCAAGACACCAATAAAAAAAGTCTTTGAAATTTGAGACTAAAGCTTATGTCATTCCCCAGTAATTTTTTTTAAGTTAATTGTAACCCTCCAATTTTGCAGCTTGTAAATAGTGATTACTGCAAATAGATTTATGTTCTGACTTACACTTACATTATCTTTAATATTTAGATTTGGAGTTATGTAGACCTGAATACAAATCCTATCACAGATAGTCACTAGTTGTGTGACCATGGACAACTTACTTAATAACTCTTTGTGACTCCAGTTCTTCATGTAAAATGTTGTATTTTTCTATGATGTTATCTTAGGGTCCTTCCAGTTCTAAATGTATGATACCATTTTCCTATCTGAAATTGCTTTGATTTCTACTTGTTTCTAGCTTGTGACTCAATAATTTGATAGTGCCCTTTGATCTAAATCAATTGTTGGATTCCTGATTGTTTACTTTTCTTTTGGTCAGCCATATACTCCTGGCCCAGGATAAGCATTTTACACTCTGGAAATCAATAAATGTTACAAATCAGGATTTGATTTATTATTTTGTTCATTGAGGAGTTTTAAGAAAGTAGTAGAGAAGTGATAATAATGCAAATACTTAAAAGCTTTTTTTTTCTGAAAGGATGCATTTATCAACACCCATATACTATTTCCTCAAATTCCATTTATTTATTGGCATTCCTTGTGTTACTTCCATCATCCTGTCTATATTACTCCTATGACCTTTGCATTATCCAGACAAGATGCATTTTTCCTAGCCCATTTTTCCCATTTTTGCTGTGATTGAAATGTTATGACACTGACAGAGATAACCTCTGTAAGAGGAAGATCCTCTATTCAGAAAGACCTATTTTCTGTAGCAAAAAGACAATGTCAAATATGTTATATTTTGATAATATTTTTTAATCTATTGTTCTTTAACTGAATACATAACTATTTATTAACTTAAACATTTTCTTTTCCTTTTCAAATGATGTTATTATTCCCTTTGCCATTATCTTGCTCTGCTTTTGTTCTTACTTCTACAGGGTTGAATTTTTGAATCAAGAGAGTCTCTTACTGTCCCATACTCTCCCATGTGTACTCCTTGACATTTGCCCATTTATCTTTGTGCTACTTCTGTAAGTCCTTAGTCTTCTTATCTTTCTTTCTTCTTGTTTCCTGTTATATCTTTCTCCACTCTCCATAGGTATCATTCCTTCTTGTTAGTCTTCAAGGAGAACAATAGGAACAGTAAAACCAAGTGAAGATGAATGACCAAACCCTCTGGTAAGAGCTGGTGCCCTTTAACCTCAAGAATGTTCCATCCCTGGCTGAACTGTGTTTTCTAATAGAGGCAAGTCAGCTACCACTGCCTTACCAGGTCATTATTGCTATAAGATGAAAGTGGGTTTTAAACATTTCATTTACATCGATTTATTTAAAAGTGTTTAAGGTTCAGTTAAGTTTACTACCACTGATGTGGTTGGGGACACTTTACAATTTATCATAATGTTTGATCAGTTGCAATGGGATATAAACCCAGGTGAAATCAAGGGAAAGAGAAAAAATAAAACTTTGATTCTCTGATTTTCATCCTCCTCCCTCTCCTATCTAAAGATGAAATTGTTTGTCTGACACTTGTGGTTAGCCAGAGAGTCCAGAGAGGGTTTTCACAAGAGAGGTGTTTCCATAATACTCTGGGTGGGTTAAAGTTTATGAAGATTTTAAATCATTTCTCCTGGCTTGAATTATCTCTGATTTTTGCCCAGCCCTGTCTCCAAAGAAAGCAATAAGCCTGTCAAAGGAGGAATTAATTAAGCAAATCAATCAGTCAGTTTTATTAAGGAATTACAAAGCCCAAGTGGAGCATTAATTATTCAGATAATGGGACATCTCTGAGCCTTTCTTTTCAATTATTGATAAGCTGCTATCTATCATCCTGACTGCTTTAGTACTGATTTAGTTGTGAATGAAGCCAGGTCATTCAACCATAGCATATGCTAGTTATGAGAGTTGCAGGGACACTGGGAATAGAAAGGGGACTCTGGGCCTAGTCTGGTGAGATTGTAGTCATTAACCACTGCAAATTGTGGGGTTCTGTTCTGACATGGAGAAACCAGTATATAACTCTGCTACATCAGCATCAAAGACATGATCGTTGAGGTCATGAAACCTTTGCTTTCTATTCCTTTTTTTTTGCTACATACATTTTTCCTGTGGACCTTATAAGAAATCACTGCTAATTAAGATAATGCAAATAATAAATCAATGCTATTTTTTAAAGTTAGGCAACATGAAAAGGAAGAGAGAATATGGTATTAGATTTTGGATTAAGTAAAATAATTTTCTAATTCTTAGCATGAAGGGAGCAGAGATCACATTCAACCACAGGAGCACAAATATTGGGAGAGTATTAATGAATGTCCTTAGATTGAATAGTTTTGATCTGGATCTATGATTTCACTGAGAGAGAGAAACACACACACACACACAGACACACACACACACACACACACACACACACACACACAGAGAGGGAGAGAGACCTCTCACAGATGTCAAAATTTCCATTCTCAAAGTGCAAATCAACAAATTACCTTAATCTTAAAAAAAGATTTGCCAGGTACATTAATTAATTACTTTCTCATAGCCACAACTCCCACTGTGGATCAGAGATAGGAATTCTACAAGGGCAGCCCCCTTGACCTACCCAATCTTTCCTGAGAAAATATATAGACACATGTAGTTATACATATATGAATATGAAAAAAGATTTATAATCCCATCAGATTAGGGAATATCTATTAAAGGAACTCTCTAACTAAAAATCTCAAGATTTTCTTGATCCATAGATAACTACTAGGGAATTCTGTGAGGCACATAAAGCAAGGGACTTCACAATATCACAGAGTTAATTAAGTGTCAAAGACACAATTGAAACACGGGTCTACCTGATCTCATCCCAGTATTATATTCACTATGACTTAGGGACACAGACTACTATATGAATTGAAGCCTGTCTTAGTAGCTAGAGGCTATACCTTAAAGTCAGGAAAACCTATGATCAAATTTCATCTTTCTGAGATCTGAGCCCTAAAATCAAGGGCAAATTATTTGATCTTAAAACAAATCTCAGTGCCCCAGGAAACTTTCTAAGAGAGGTTACTAATCTGTGTTGGTGGAGGGAATTTCCAAATGATGAGATCATATGTCAATCCCCCAAAACAATGAAATCATAGGTCCAGACCTAGTGTGTCTGTGTCTATTATTTTCACAGTGCTATGAGTGAACTTGATGTTAGATTTTTTTAAAGTCCTTGAGACTACCTATTACCTCATATTGCATCAGTTCATGCATTAAACTAATGAAATATTTTTTTTAAATCTTTATTAAACAATCCAGCAATTTCTTAGAAGTGATATAAGAACTAAGTAGCTTCAAAAATATTAATGTAGCAAGGTGGTGCAGTGGATAGAGCACTAGCCTTGTAATCAGGAGAATGGGAGTTTGAATCCAGCCTCAGACACTTAACTCTTCCTAACTGTGTGATCTTGGGCAAGTCACTTAACCCTGATTGTCTCACATCCAAGGCTATCCCCAGTCATCCTGATTCATATTCTGGCCATTGAACCCAGATGACTTTGGAGGAGGAAGTGAGGCTGTTGACTTAGCACAGCATACCCTCACTCAAATCCAATGCTTATCATGGTATCTCTTCCCTGATGTCATGCTCTTCTTCAAAACTGAAGGACAAATATTATTAATATAGCAAGGGGATCACATCATTAAGGTAAATAAATAGGCACTTGGAGCCTTATAAATCATCAAAGAAATATCAGGGAAAAATCTGAAGGACCTACCTAGCCTTAAAGACAATTCAGTGAGAGACAGAAGGGAATATGATGAGAAATGGAGGAACTAAAGAATGAAAAGTATGGGCCGGGGAATAACAGAGAAGATGACAGTTTGGGAAATTGATCTAATTCTTGAAACAGCATCTCTTCCATATTTGTACCTGAATTTACTAGTTAGATTAGAGGTAAATACACTTATTTTTTAGAGACTTGAGCTAAATACTATATCCCAAAATATACATTTCAATGTTTGAAAATAGAGTCACATATTGGAAAAATCTTTAGCAATTTTTCAAAGTTATATATATATATATATATATATATATATATATATATATATATATATATATACTTACATATTGACTCATAAGGACTTTATCACAAACAATCTTAAGCTGTAGGTCTTTGTGCCCTCTATGTAGATTGACATAGTGGCTTCAACCTCTTTGAATGTCTGATTCAATTTGATGTAACTTAAAACTCCTTTTGAGAAATATGAGTCTCTCTCTCTTGGTTAAGCTGAGTTACCTGGTTTCCAAAAGAATAACTCTCACTCCATATTATCTGATGTATAGTCTCTTGTGTATACCTTTTTTTTAGTTTTTAGTTGTTTTTTTTTTTTTTTTTTTTTGCAAGGCAGTTAATAAGTGTCTGGGACCTTATTTGAATTCAGGACCTCCTGACTCCAGGGCTAGTGCTTTATTCACTGCACCATTTAGCTGCCCTGTCTTGTGTATACACTTTTTAAAAATAATTTCTGTTTTGCTCTATTTTGAATATATGAGTTTCTTTGCTACAATTGGTGTGTGTTCACTATAGAACTGGTATTTGGTGGGAAATAGTTCAAACCTTTATATAAACCTTACAATGTAAACCTACTTTCCCTAAGAAATCAAATAACAGCCAGAAGATAAAATAAATCTGAAGATAACATCCCGTACACTAAATATATAAGGGAGCAGACAGATAAAATTGTATCTGGTATTCTTTCTCTCTGAGGAGACCAGAGTGGTCATACCTCTGGCTCCCAATTTCTTGCTTCCCTTCCCAGCACAAAAAAAAAAAAAAAAAAAAAAAAAAAAAGCTTCTATTGGAAAAGGGCAAGGGAAGAAGAGGTAAGAGATAATTTCTTTTGTCTCCCTTTGAGTAACAAAATGACACTCCCATGACACAAGTGGGCTGGGGGGGGGGGGCAATGTTTGTTACAATGGCACAGGGTCTTTCTCTCAGAGGCTCAAAATATATTGTTTAAAAGATCAATTATGAGAGTTGGATGAATGAAAGGAAATATTATTCTGAACTAGAAATTGCAGATAGAGCTCAGAAGTTTCCTTTAGAAAATACTTTCTCCCTCCAGAAATTGTTTTGTTCTTAGTTATTTATTCAAATGTTTTATTCCAAAGGAGAACTTGTTTTATTTTGAGAGTTGTTTTATCTTTTTTCTTTGCTTTTTTACTACCTAGCACTGAATTTGATACAGTGCTAGTTGGCAAATAAATATTGGTGGAATTAAATTATGGAAAATGGCACAGATCAAAATTTTTTTAAAAAATAAGTAGAATTTTGATAATATTTATGCCTTTAATATTTAATATTTTACTTTTTTTTAGGTTTTTGCAAGGCAAATAGGGTTAAGTGGCTTGCCCAAGGCCACACAGCTAGGTAATTATTAAGTGTCTCAGACCAGATTTGAACTCAGGTACTCCTGACTCCAGGGCCGGTGCTCTATCCACTGCGCCACCTAGCCACCCCAGTATTTAATATTTTCAAAGCCATTTTTGAATGACTATGGTAATGAGTTTAAAAAGCTATTCATGATATTTGCATACTTGAAAATGCATATTGCATTAATCTTGAAAATTCTTGTTTTCAAATTCTCATTAGCATTGTTTGAACTTAAACCTATTTTAGCATTTGATTTATATCAATTGTTGCAGTGACACAGGATCAAGTGATGTCTTGGATAGTAGAGCTGGGATTGAGAAATCCAGGAGCAGACACAGAATTTGGGTTTAAGATAATTTGAAGTTAAAGATGAAAATATATTGGTCATATGGTAGTGTATTACAATCTAGGAAGACCAAGAGTTTAGAAGTCAAATGTTTATTTAGAATAGAGTACAATTTATATACCAAAAGAAAGAACTAGTCCATGGTTCAATAAAATTATTAGTAAGTTGTTGTCGTTGGACTGTCATTATAAATACTTAGTCAAGAGTGATTAAAATGGTTTTTAAGATATATTAATAACAGGACCACCTCTCTTAAGGAAAGGGGACCCCGAATCACTGCTAGGCCAAGTCTTATTTGCAGTTTGCAAGGCTTGTTCCTCTCCTTTCATGCCAGTCATTGGCCAGGATGACAAATTGATACATTCACCTCTATACATTTTTCTCCCACCCTGCTCGTTATATTGATGAGCACAGGGGAGTGAATAGTATCCTAATCCAGCAGGTATACAGGACAATAACATACGCACTTATTCAACCCCTGACTAATTGCAAAGTTATTTCTTTAATCATCTTTCCTTTTGTCTAACTCTCCCCTTGCTGTAAACAGTCTGGCATCTTTCAATTTCCACAAAGACTAGACATCCTGACATTTGTAACATATGTTCCTCACAGATATCTGTGAGATTCTGACAATACTCCCTCTCATTCTTGTGGAAAGAAAATACTTGATTCTTTCCCACAATTCCCCCCAAATTAATTTTGGTTTCCATGCCTTCCCAATAGTTCCTTCTTCAAATCATAATTGTTGTCATTGACATGATTACTGACATTTTCCTATCAAGATTTTTTTTCTTATTATCAGAGACATGGACCTGTCCTATTTTCCAGATTTGAATGGGACCACATGCCAACTCTCTGATGTCCCTGATTACTTCTTTTAGTTCTTGCCTATTTCATATATCTTTTTTAAAAAATTGTTGAGCGGGGCAGAGCCAAGATGGAAACAGGAAAGGATTCTCTCTGATATTTCCAAACTTATAAAATAAGGACTCTAACTGAATTTTTGAGAGACAGAACACACAGAGGTATCCAGTGAGGCAATTCTCCAGCCCAAGGTAACCTGGAAAAGAGTGGAAAGGCTCCACTCATGGGGTTAGAAGGGTGGCAAGAATCAACTACCCAGTAAAACTGAACGTCCTCTTCCAGGGGAAAAAGATGGACTTTCAATGAACCAGCGGAATTTCAAATGTTCCTGATGGAATGGCCAGAACTGAACAGAAAGTATGATCTTCACAAACAGGACTCAGGTGAAGCATAGAGAGGGGAGGAGAAGGGGAAAATATGAGGGACTTAATAATGATGAACTACATGTTTTCTTGCATAGAAAAATGATACCGATAATACTCATATGGACTTAATTTAATAGAGCAGGTAGAAGGAGCTTTTATAGATGAACTGAGTTTGAAGATGTAACATAGTATAAAAATGGAGTCAACAGCTAAAAGGTAAATGTAATGGGAGAAAGAAAAAGGAAAGGTACAATAGACTACGATATTTCATATAATAATTTTTTTTAATTACAATGAGCTATTTCAATGATATGGAAGGGGGAAGGCAAGGGGGAATGAGGGAACCTTCGCACTCAACAGAGGTGATTGGATGGTCTGGGAGCATAGGGCCGGGTGGATTCTGGGCCTAAGGGGTGGTATGTGGGCTCTGGGCCTCTTGGCCCCAGGGCCAGGGATCTCTCTGCTGGGCCACTCAGCTACCATACAGCACATTTAAGAAGAGAAACAGAGTGAAAGGAGAGAGAAAATATAGTATATGGTAGTGGGGAAGTATGAATGGATGGAGTTATGATCAGCAATGGCAATGGTGGAAAAATATGGAAGTAGCTTTTGTGATGGACTTATCAGAAAAAATGTGATCCACCCATGATAGAGCTGGAGGTGTTGGAACACAAACTGAAGCACATAATTTTATTATTATTAGTATCATTATTTGTTTTGGAGGTGTTGCAGGGCAAATGGGGCTGGATGGCTTGCTTGGGGCCACACAGCTGGGTGGTTGTTGGGTATCTAAACCTGGGTACTTCTGGCTCCAGGGCTGGTGCTCTGTCCGCTGCACCACCTGGCCACCCCTACTATTATTATTATCATTATTTGATTTTATTTTGGGTCTTATTTTGGGGGGGGGTTGCAGGGCATTGGGGTTGAGGTGGCTTGCTGGGGGTCACACAGCTGGATGATTGTTGGGTGTTTGGGGCAGTATTTGGGCTCAGTGCTCCTGGCTCCTGGGCCAGTTCTCTGTCCACTGAACCAGTTGGCTATACCTATTATTATTGTTTTTTTTAATTTAATGTTTTTCTCATTGATTTACTTTATTGCACATGTGGGTCTATATTTTGGGGGGAGGAGGGGTATTAGGTTTACTCTTAAACAAGAATATTTTAGTAATGTATAAAAAAACATCATTTGTACAAAAATAAGAATTAATTAATTAATTAAAAATAAAAATAAAAATGTTATTTATTTATGGTAATGGAGTTAAATGACTTTCCCAAGATCAGACAGCCAAGAAATTATTAAGTGTCTGAGGCTGGATTTGAACTCAGGTCCTCCTGACTCCAGGACTAGTGCTCTATCCACTGCATCACCTAGCTGCCCCTTATTGTCATATATCCTTATGCAGCAATTTGATAAATTCAATTTACCACAAACTCCTTCTTCCCCAATCAACAAATAGTCTAAAATGAATATCATCTCTCTTTTTTGCATGGCTTTGTCAACCTGAAAATCCAGGGCCCTAGCTATCTAATTGGTAATTGTTTCCATTACAGCTTAAAATCTAATCAGGATATAAATTGGGGTTCCATAGACCTAACTTCCATCTTGTATCCATGTAACAGGCTCATAAGTCTGGAAACTTTCTGAACAACCCTTGGGCAGATGTGTATATGCCATGGTAATCATAATTTTCTATATCTTAATGAATTCTGACAAGGGATCTAGGTATCATTATTACATCCCATATAAGTCTCAGTACACCTACCTCTGTAAATTGTACAGTCCAGAGTATTGTGTACCCTGCTTCCAGATTAAGTCCACAAACATTTTCTATTCCCCAAGAAAATGTCCTATTCATACGGATATAAACAAGAGTTTCCCTGAACTGATTTAATCAAATGTCACTGGTGTTTCTCTCCTCTGAACCTGAATCCTGTGCCATGGTGCACCTCTGACCAGGAACTGAGAATCTAGACCAGATTCAGTGGGACTGGCACTCAAGGCTAATTGTCAAACTACTGTGGACCACCAGAAGTCCAACAGTTAGCCACACTAAAAGACTACACAATAACTTCTGTCACCTGGATTTTTCCCCCTACTCCAAGGGAGCAGGATTTGGGACTGTACGTGCAGAGTCAACAAGCTAGTAAGGACTAGTAGATGGGACAGTGATGTCCTTCAGTAAATCCTCTCATCACTACCTAGTACCCTGTTCTCTAAATCAGAAATTAGAATCTCCCTTGATAGGAAGCACAGACTCTGGAAGGATATAATCATGCCATCTAACATCTCAACCTCCTTTTCTCTCATTGGAGTACTTCTTCACCCTGACTCTCCTCTTTTATATCAAAACCTTCATCATTTGGTTGGTACATTATCTATAAGGAGAGGGGTATATATAGGGGCAACACTTACAGAATCAAGGGGAAGTGACAAATATAAAAAGGGGCAGATCCTCTGACGAAACAAACCACACATGCATAGCCTTGAGATGATGGAGATGAACTGGTTCAATGTCTCTCCATCTCTCTTCTCTTCTCCCCTGAAGACATTCTATGGCCTTCTGTATCTTCTGAATCTGTTCCAAAAGATCTTCCCCAGCTCAGATGACTTGTTGAGTCCTTCTCTTCTGGTAAAGGAAATTTTTTTTTAAGATTGTATTTATTTTTTATTCACATATTACTAAAATATTCTTGTTTAAAAGTAAGCATAATAACCCCTCCCCCACAAAAATCTAAAAACCTCATTAGAAAAAAGGAAAATAAAGAAGAAAAAGTATGTTTCACTCTGTGTTCTGATACCATCAGCTCTGTCTTGGGTGGATTACATTCTTTATAATAAGTCCATCATAAAAGTTACTTCCATATTTTTCCACAGTTGCTGTTGCTGATTGTAATTCCCTCCATCCTTTCCTCCCCACTACCATCTATTATATTTTCTCCATGTCTCTTCAAAAATGTGCTGCAGGGCAGCCAAGTGGCACAGTGGACAGAGCACTGGCTCTGGGGCCAAAAGGCCCCAAGCCCTCATCTCACCCCAGAGACCCAGCAACCATCTGGCCCCATGGTCCCGGACAGGCCACCCAATCCCAGCACCTTGCAAAAAGTAAAAAAGAAAATGTGTTATATATGACTATACTCTTCTATTATCTACCCTCTTCTCTATCACCCACATACGCCCTCCCCTCTGTATCCATTCTCTCCTTTTTCTTAAAGGTGTCTATACTCTAATGAATATGTATGCTGTTTCCTCTCTGAGACATTTCCAATGAGAATAAAGGTTCCCTCATTCCCCCTCACCTTCCCCCTTCCACACCATTGCAAAAGCTACACAAAATATCTTAGCCTATTCTACCTCTCCTTTCTCTTACTCCAGTGCATTTTCTTTTCACCCATTGACTCCATTTTTACAATATAGTATAACTTCAAATTCATCTCTCTCCTGTGCTTCATCTATAAAAGCTCCTTCTACCTGCCCTATTAAATAAGAAGGTTAATATGAGTATTATCAGTGTCATCTTTACATGCAGGAATAAATGCAATTCATCCACATTAAGTCCTTCATAATTTACCATTCTCATCCACTCTGTGTTTCACCTGAGTCCTGTAGAAGATTTGGAGATCGAGTTTGAAGATCAGACTTTCTGTTCAGCTCTGTCATTTCAACAGGAACATTTGAAATTCCCCTGTTTCATTGAAAGTCCATCTATTCCCCTGGAAGAGGATGTTCAGTTTTGCTGGGTAGTTGATTCTTGGTTGCATTCCAAGCTCTCCTACCTTCGGGAATATTATATTCCAAGCCCTATGAGCCCTTAATGTAGTTGCTGCTAAGTCTAGTGTGATACTGACTGCAGCTCCATGATACTTGTGTTGTGTCCTTCTGGCTACTTGTAATATTTTCTCTTTGACTTGGGAGTTCTGCAACTTGGCTATAATATTCCTAGGGGTGTTTTATTTTTTAATCTCTTTCCAAGGGAGATTAGTGGATTCTCTCAATTTCTATTTTACCTTTTGCTTCTAGTATATTAGGGCAGTTTTCCTGTATGAATTCTTTAAAAATGAGGTCAAGGCTCTTTTCCTGATCATGACTTTCAGGTATCCCATTAATTTTTAAATTATCTTTCCTGAATCTGTTTTCCAGATCAGTTGTGTATTTCAATGTGAAGTTTCACATTTTCTTCTAATTATTTATTCTTTTGGTGTTGAATTATCATGTCTTGATTTCTTGCAAAATCATCAGCTTCCTTTAGCTCCATTCTACATCTGAAGGATTTGTTTTCTTCAGAGAGCTTTCTTATCTCCTTTTCCATCTGGCCAATTATGATTTTTAAAGCATTCTTCTCCTCAATAACTTTTTGAACTGTCTGATCCATTTGACCTAAACTGGTTTTTAACATGTTATTTTCTTCAGCATTTTTTTGGATCTTCTTGACTAAGCTGCTGACTTGGTTTTCATGCTTTTCCTGCATCTCTCTCATTTCTTTTCCTAATTTTTCCTTCTATTTTCTTTACTTGATTTTTAAAAACTATTTTCAGCTCTGTTATTGCCTGAGCCCAAATTCTATATTTCTTATATTCTTTAGATGCAGAAGCTTGGGCTTTCTCATCTTCAGATTGAGTATTTTGGTCCTCCAGGTGACCAAAGTAATTGCCTATGGTCAGGTTCCTTTTTTTTCTGTTTACTCATTTCCCCAGCTTGTGCCTGGTTTGGGGATGCTTCCTGAGCTTTTGAGTATTACTGGGACACCCCCACAAGGACCTCAGTATGTGAGGCTCTGACTGCTCTCTTGATCTGTGAATGACCACAAGATCACCACTCTGCCATAGGGCTGTGAGGGAAGGAGTCCCTGGGAGATCTGGACTGCCACCAGGGTCTAAATGTTGTCAGAGCCCAGAGTCCTGTTCCATGGAGAGAGGTCAGACCTTGGCAGTCTCCATCCACTCTATTACCTTTGGTGGGCTGAGCATTCAGGGAGCAGCTTCCTATAAGCTCCTGCTGGGCAACTCCATGGGCCTGCTGTTATTGCCTGAATCTGGGCTGTGCTGAGTGCTGCGACTGCACTTTGCTCTCTCTCTCTCTATGGAAGAGATCTCCCTGCTGATCTTCCAAGTTGTGCTTGGTGCTCCCTAGTATGCAGCTCAGAAAACTGTTTCTGATGCCTGTAGCTGCTGCTCCCAGGTGCCCTGGGGCTGTTCCCAGGAGGTTCAAGTTCCTTTTCTCTGGTGTGGCCACCCCTCCAACCCCATGGAACAGAGTTTTCCCACTATTTTCCAGGTTACCCTGGGTTGGAGAATTGCCTCACTGGATCTTTCTGTGGGTTCTGTCTCGTGAAGATTTAGTTAGAGTCATAATTTTAAGATTTTTGCATTATTTTGGGTGAGAACATCTAAGAGAGGCTCTTCTCCTGCCACCTCTTGGCTCTGCTCCCAATGAAATGTTTAACATAACATTTTATTCAGACCAAAATACATACTTTCATAACAAGACATTAAAATTGTAGGGCTTGTCAAAACTTATATTTTGCCTTACTCACTGTCATGTTGACATACAAACTTCACTTTAACACAATAAACTTCCATAATTGTTTCACCACATGAATCAATTCACTGAAAATTGCCAAATTAACTTGAGCTTGTAACATATACGTTTCATAATCATCTTAGTACAAAAAGTTTCCAGAAAATGACTTACAAATAAAAGGTCATACTCTTTTGCTTTCAAACATCCTTAGCCAAAAATGAATTTTTTAAAATATTTCCAAAGATACCATAGGTTTTCTTTTTTTCTGATGTCCTTATCTGACTCACATTCATTTCCTTAAACTAGACCTTAACAGTGTAATTATTCTAAAATTTTTCCATTCTTCTCACCTAAATATCCCCTCTAATATAAAAATTAAAGGATCTTTATCCTTACCTAAACATAAATTGACAGAAGAATGGAATGACTTAAGGGTTCTGATGCTAAGGGAAGGGAGTAGAATCAAGAGAACAATGTATACATCAACAATCCCATTGTGAGATGAACAACTTTGATGGAAACAACTCCTCTCAACAGTCCAGAGAGCTAGGACAACTGTATTAGATTGGCTATGGAGTATTGTACCCATCCAGAGGAACAAAAACAAAACAAAGCAAAAAACACAGAAAAACAACCCTTCAGAATCTGATGAACACTTTATAAAAATTATCTTTTATGTATCTCTTTCCCTTAATCATAATTCCTCATACAAAATATTACTAATCTGTAAATACATTTATCAAAATATGTATGTGCAGTACCAACCTGACTCTTCCCCACTGAGGGAAGGTTGGTAGAAAGGGAAGGTAACTTAAAAATATACATGTGTATATAGATGAAAATGGATAAATAAATTTTAAAAAATAAACATACAATGGACAGCAGGTACCAGAATCATACACTTAACCTATCTGACTGTTATATCCAATTGACCTAAAATTTCTTTATCTCATTTGCTCAAATTAGTTTACTATAAAGACTCAAGACATCAAAGAAAAATTCCTCTATAGATATAATTTTTGAATGCTAGTATCCAGGCAGAGGTCATGTGGGTAGTCAAATATCTTAAGCCAAATTTAAACTACCAGGTGAATCATTATACAAATGTCATATTTGGGAGATCAAGTCAGAAAGGGTCCAACCTCAGACCACACTGAAAAGCTGCTCCTTCAACTGTTCAACCTTGTCACCTGAAGACCATTTGGACTTCCTGGCTTCAGGAACACATTTGAAACACCAGTATTTCCTTTTGTTAACCAATCCTAGTATCAGACACAAAAGAGAAAATCGATTAAAAGTCTCATGATCTAAATTAATAATTTTACCCAATTAGGACTTTATGTGCGTCCAATATGCTAAATTCCAATTATAGTCTTGATGAGGTCACAATTAATGAGCCCCCTACCCAAAGCTCTGAGTGTCCTTCCTTGGGTCCTTACCAAATCCAGAAATTCTAACTATGACTAACCCTATATACCTCATCTCCTACCTCTTGCTCAAGACCTCTGATCTCCAAACCCATATCTCTTTTTCTGAAATCATATTTGTTCTATCCCTTCAGAAATATGGTATGTCTGAAACCTCTTGGTTAGAGACCCTTCCTAGTTTGTTGTATTTTACAACAAATAAATACCTCCTTTGGCTAGTAGATAATCTATCATCTCCTAAATTTTCACATAACAATTAGTGGTTGTCACAGAAAAATCTCACATTATTTCTCTTATATTACATAGGTGCTTTTACTTCAAAACAAACAACCACAGTTTTGAGATATATAACTACAACAATCCCAATTTCCTTATATAATTGGAAAATTTCTATGCATTAGACCTGTTTAACTACTAGCCATGCTTAACATGCAAATTATTTTTCTCAGAATTCTTTCAAACAAGATGACTTTAAACTTTCAACATGTATTATTGATTCCAGTAACAAAACAGCAGTAAGAATACAACATGGATTAATAGATTTTACAGTACAGTTTTTCCATTATTACATTATACATGAACCAACAAATTTATGCCAAGTTCATTATATAGCTTAAAAATTTCAAGGATTCCAGAAGGGGTCATAATTTTTGATATTTCCCTTATTACCCCTTCAAAGCAATCAAGTGTTAATTCCAAGCTTTAACAGCACAACAGGTAACCAAATAATTGTATGTATAATCTCTCTGCAGTTACAAACGTATTCCATATAACTGATAAACACATCTTACTCATCAATAGGTTACCTTACCAAGGTAAGTAGAGTATTGAAATGGGGTGGGGGATTGTTGATTGCCCAGTTATCCTTCAGTGCTCCCCATATCAACAGCCTGCAGTTACCATGAGGAAAGACATCCACGATTTCAACTCATTTAAAATTAAACATATAATTATTAACTGACTTTAAATGTAAGATTCTTATGCTAACATCTTATTCCCTTAGAACAAAATTCAATCTCATACATACAATACATTTAAAATGCCAAAGCAATTCTTATTTATGCCATGGTTATTCTAAAGACAAAAGACTAAATCATTAGATGAAATTTCATTCCATTTAGTTTGCTATCAACATAACAATTTTAAACTTCCAAAAGTTTAGTTTCATAAAACGTTTTAGATTACCTTATAAAGAGAACTCAGACATTATAACAAATCACTCACATTCCAAAATTTCATCCAAGAAAATGTATTTATTATCATTATTGGGCTTAACATTAAAACAAATTAGATAATTTTAATAAGCCTTCAACATAAATACCTTTTATAAAACTCTTTCCTATGTTTTCTTTTTCCCAAAAGAAATTAGCAAATATTCCTGATAACATTATTATATATTTTTCTTCTTAGTAGCACACATAGATTTCCAAATTTTCTTTACACTTAAAAAAATCCCAATTGCTACACAACCTCCCAGTTTTACATTCCTGGAACTCAAAGATTTTCATATAGCTCATCAAAGTCCCAAGATTTAACTTATATGGGCATACTCTAGATAAAGCCAATTTAACAATCTAGGTTGTTTAATTCCTCCCATTCTGTACAAAGATTTTGTCATAATTTAACAATACTAATAACCTCTGCAATTCCTTCAGAGTGATCCTCAAAAATCCAATTCAGAAATGGGTTAACTTTTTTTGTTGTTTTTTTAGGTTTTTTTGCAAGGCAAATGGGGTTAAGTGGCTTTCCCAAGGCCACACAGCTAGGTCATTATTAAGTGTCTGAGACCAGATTCAAACCCAGGTACTCCTGACTCCAAGGCCAGTGCTTTATCCACTATGCCACCTAGCCGCCCCATGGTTTAACTTTTAAAATGGAATAAGGGTCAGAAGTACAGCAGTTTAGGCCATACGGGCAGAGCAGACAGATCCATTAAACATGATTTCCTTTCAAAAATGTTATCTCCCAATCCTTGCTTCTTATAATTTCTTCCTTCCTTCATTCCTTCCTTCCTTCCTGGACAACACAACCCCTTTCCTTCTTAAGGCTAAGCATGTAATTCTTCTGCCCTCTGCCTGCTAAGGGCAGGGTACTCTTCAGCTGAACTCAGTTTAGAGTTAAAGTCTTAAGGAGATAGAATCAAACCACCACATGTGGAACCATCCACCCTCTCCCCCAACCCAGGAAGAAGGCATCGGACATTCCCTAGACAGTCATAAGAATAAGAAATCTCCCCTCCGATAACTTCTCAATATTAATCATCTCCTTTACAATTCTTTCTCTTCTAAATTCTCCCTGGACCCCAAATTTTTCTCTTTAAAAGCTTGTCCCTTCCTCCCGGAAACTCCTCTGCTCATCTCCTAGCCTCCTCACAGTTTAAAACTTAAGCCAAGTCCCCAGGCCCAGAACAACCTCAAGACTAGCACTAGCCCAAACAACTTAGAGGAGTTAATGACAAACAAAGAACAAAGAAAGAACAGATGATTCAAAACACCCAAGGGACTGTGCATGCACACACACACACACACACACACACACACACACAGACCCATACCAACTTCCTCTCTTCTAGTTTCTGGTCATGAGACTCCATGGCCTCCCAAGACTGTCAGTTACTTCCAACACGATGGACTTTAAATTTGGGGGAAATTCATGGGGGGAAATTCCTGGAGGGAAATACTGACTCCCCCTCCACATTTCCTATACTCTATCTCTCTGATCCTCTTGCCTCTCCTTTGGGATAACTCTCCTGCCTGGAGGGCTTCTAACCCCACCTAGGGCAGTTCTGGCCACCACCTCATCACCCTAGAGATTGCTCTTTTACCTCAGTTTTTTGCACCCCCCCCAGATATTTTAATTACTCAGCTCCAAGTTTGGGCCAGTTTTCCCAGAAATTCCTGAGATGAAATCAAGTCATTCATGTGTCCTATTTTCTTGCATTCTTCCAGGAAAATATCAAAATATTTCCATCATTGTATCCCTAGACAAGTGTCTAAATTGTTATAAATGGCTTGGCACTATAAATACTTAGTCAAGTGATTAAAAGTACTTTTATTAAGAAATCTTAATAAGAGGACCACCTCTCTTAAAAGGGGACTGATTCACTGCAAGGTTGGTTCTTGTAAGCAGTTTGAAAGGCTTGTTCCTCCCCCTTAATGCCAGTCATTGGCCATTTCCACACCACACATCCCAACTGCTGTTGCTTTCCCCCATAAGGCTAAGCACTTAAATCTCTAGCCCTCCCTGACCCCCCATCAGTGGGCACTCCTCAGCTGAACTAAGTTTAGAGTTAGAGTCTTAATAAACTTTTCCCCACCCTGCTCATTTTACTAATGAGCATAGGGGAGTGAACAGTAACCTCCATGAGCAGGGGCAAAGAACAATAACATAGACCCTTATTCAACCCCTAACTAGTTGCAAAGTTATTTCTTTAATCACCTTTCCTTTTTTATAACTCTCCCCATTCCTGTAAACAGGTTAGCATCTTTCAGTTTCCACAATGACCAAACATCCTGGCTTTTGTAATTTATTATCCTCATAGACATCTGTGAGATTCTGGCAATACCCTCTCTCATCCGTGTGGAAACAAAATACTTGATTCTTTCCCACATTAGTACTCAATAAGCATTTGCTATTAGCAAGGAAGTATGCTAAGCAACAGTGAAACAAATACAGAAGTCGGACAGTCTTGCTTAAGAAACTTATTTTCTATTAGTGGATACAACTATATACCAGAATTGTGTTCAGAGAAGGAAATTTTATCTAGATCAGTATTTTCTAACCTATTTTTGTGTCAAAGTCCTTTTTGGTAGACTGGAGAAGCCTATGAATTCTTCTCAAAATATTTTTTTTAAAAAAGCAAAATTAAAGAGAATGCCAAATTGCAGTGAGAATTTAATTAACATAAAAATGTAATTTCCGCATTAGAAATCACAAACTTCCTCAAAACTGTCCTTAACTAAGGTCCATTGAACCCTTGATCTAGGTAGTCGGACAGATTATAAGAGTAGTTATAGGGAAATGCTATTTCTGATTAGGCTAAAGTGAAATGATGGGGGAGGCTAATTCAGAGGAAGAATAGCATTAGGGTGTGGGGTATGAACAAATAACGTTTTAAACAAAGATGGATTCACCTTCTAATACAGAAAGCTGAGAACCAGATGATCGGAATTTAAAAAAAGAGAAAGAGTAGAGCAAATAATAAATCATTTAAAAACACAAAAACCAGCAAGACAATAAAGACCAAAGGGCAAATCTAAGATATAGGTACAGATTTAGGAATCAGAAATCTAGAATAACTCAAGGAAGGAAATGATAGCTACTAGCCATCAGCACAAGAAAAGGATCATAGTACCTGAAGCAGGCTTGTTATCTCAGACACAGGGTTCCAGTTTCTGTGAAGGTAGGGATTAATCCTGAAGAGGCTAGAAATTAACTGAGAGATATTTGACAATGTTTTCCAAAGTGGTACTTATTTTAAAATTTGTAATTGTAATTATCTTTTTGTATTATATGTTTTATATCTCTTGATTTATAAATCCCTGGAGGACAATAGGTATGAATTAATATTAAATTAATATTAGCCATACATAGAATGGCTATAATATATTATTATGTCTACCAATAGTTTGCACATGGCAAAGATATTTTAAAAAATTAGTCCGGGGGCAGCTAGGTGGTGCAGTGGATAGAACACTGGCCCTGGAGTCAGGAGTACCTGAGTTCAAATCCGGCCACAGACACTTAATAATTACCTAGCTGTGTGTCCTTGGGCAAGCCACTTAACCACATTGCCTTGCAAAAAAAAAATTTTAAAAAATTAGTCCTGGAGAATTATCATGGGCACTATGAGGTAAAAATTATCTTGCCCAGGTCTATACCATCTTCTTATATCAAAAGCAACACTTGGACCCAGGTCCGTCTAATTCTATCATCATAAATTATGTCATTCTCCCCATTATAAATACTAAACACAAATTGATTGAATGAACAAGAAAATGAGTGAAGAAACATTACTTTGTGGTATCACTGAACACAGAGCATCTTGTAGAAACCTAACTGAATAGCTTTTGACTCTTCATACTTCTGTTCCACATATAAATATAGGTGTAGACATTTCAGACACTTTGATTTTAATAGATATGGTGCAATAAAGAGTGACCTCTTATACTACCGATATTGGTCTACCCTTATTGCTTAAATAAAGTTTCTATTTTTGTATTCTTTAATAGTTACACTGGAATCACAGCATAGCACTCCTTACTATGCTATGAATTCTAGGATGGTTCACCTCAGCTTCCAGTTTAAGAGGGACTTCATTTGCCACACTGCCCAAGAAATTCATTACAGTATTATTATTTTAGATCTAAAACAATGTGGCAAGATTTCCTGCTAGTAGAATGACTGAGGCTATCATAACTCATGTTATTTGTAATGTAATAACCAGTGCTGCAAAATAAGCATGCCTTATCTACTCAGAACTTCACTCCCATCCTTCCCTCTAAGGACATAGAGCTATGGTATCAAAGTTGTAAACAAGTTTTTGTTGTACTTTGTTTCTCAGAAAGTTTGGCAAAGGGGTCAAATAAAATCAAGGGGAAAAGAATTGTTTTAGCTTCTGCCTTTTGCTTTAAAATTGAAGTGTTTTCTCTCTTAGTCTCCCACTACAATTCTGTCCCATGAGTGAAAAATATGCCATTCTTCGTATCTCTGTCACCATTTTTTATCTCCCAACCAGGAAACTCACTTGTCCTCTGACAGCCTCCTTCCTGTTCTCGCCTTGGGCTCTGGCCAGCTGATTATCACTCTTCTTGTCTGACACCATTCTGCTTTAATTCTGACTTCTAGAAAATATATCTGCAGTTTGGGAGGAGGAGGAGAAAGCAAAGAAGAAAGAAAAGAAGAAAATTTTGAGCCTCAGAGTTGCATTTGAAGTTTAATGTCTCTCCTAGTCAAAGGATTTCTCTAATCCATGTGGCAATGGAATACACTTCATTCTTTGTTTTTGGAAGCATCATAGCATGGGTGGTTTTGGACCACTTTAAATCTTGCCACTAATTCTGTATGTTTTTATGTTTACTAACTGGTTAATGTCAACAGCTATTAGCAAATTACTGTATTATGCCTCTTTGGTCACTTGATTTCTTAACTTAGTACCTTTTTTTTTTTCAACTATATACTTGGCACATCAGTTACCTTGGGAGATGAAAGAACAAACCTCAGAATAATTTACTAATTTTTCAAACTCAAAAGACTATTTTTATTGGTTAAAAGGCCTTCACCAGGAAGGAAGCTATCAGTTAAATAAGCAAGCAGGTGAGAAATGTAGCAGCAAAGTAGGATTAATTCTTTTATTTTTATTATTAATTGATATCTAGAATGGAATTGAATTGGGGATTTTATTCATTCAAGTTTCTTTTGTTACCAACCTGATTATATCTGAGGATATAAAAAGAGGTAAAAAAATTAGTCCCTGACCTCAAGGAACTCATAATGTAAAAGGAGACACAAGCAAGCAAATATTACCAACAAGCTATATACATAATAATTGGAAAATAATTGACAGAGAAAGCATTAGCATTAAGAGGAGCTGGATGTAGAAGATGGAAATTTAGTTGTACTTAAAAAATTGGATTTACTTAGTACTAAATCCAGGGAAAACATTAAGTAGAGAAGAGGAAGGAGAGAATTCCAAACATGGGAGGACAGCCAGAGAGAATGCCTGTAGTGTGTTTTTGTGGAACATCTAGGACAGTAGTCACTACATCAAAGAGCACTAGGTGAGGACTAATGTATAAGAAGACCAGAAAGACAGAAGGTGGCAAGGTTGGGAAGATATTGAATGCCAAACTGAGGATATTTTATTTAATCCTAAAAGCAGTAGAGAGTCATTGGAATTTATCAAGTGTACATATGTATATATGTAATTATTCAGTAATATGCACATATATCACTCTCCTCTCTCTCTCTCTCTCTCTCTCTCTCTCTCTCTCTCTCTCTCTCTCTCTGTCTGTGTGTGTGTGTGTGTGTGTGTGTGTGTGTGAAGCTTGGGCCTGTACTTTAGAAAAATCACTCTGGTTACTGAATGGAAAATAAATATATACTGAAAGGAAGACTTGAGGCAAGCCAGCCTACTGTAACTGGCTATTTTAGTAAGCTATTGAATAGCTTAGGTTTGAGATTATATGGGTTTATAACAGAGTATCAGCTCTGTTAGAGTAGAGAACAGCATATTTGAGAGATGTTAAAAAGGAGAAATTGACAGGCTTTGACAATAGATTGAATATGAGAGGGTGGAGTGAAAGATAATGAGATGATGAGGAGTTTGGGATGATTCCTAGGTTGTGAGACTGGGAGAATAATAAATTGCTCTCTATAGTAATAGCTAAAGTAGGAGCTTAGGAATTTTGAGAGAGATATAATGAGTTAAGTTTTGTTCATGTTAATTTAAGATATCTAGTATGCGTCTAGTTCAAGATATCTGAAGGACATTTGGAAATAGAAGATTGGAGGTCAGTCCAAAGTTTGGAGCAGGAAATGTATATTTGATAATTATTCCCGAAGAGATGACCTCTAATATTACCTCAGTCTTTCCAAATAATGTTTAATAAATCCCTTTTCATTTATTTATTCATGTAATCAGCAATTGTTTATTAAAGGGCAGTTAAGTGGTGCAGTGGATAGGAATCAAATCCCCGTTTCAAACACTTGACACTAACTAGTTGTGTGATCCTGGGCAAGTCATTTAACCCTGATTGCCTTGCATGCAAGACTATCTTCAGTCATTCTGATTCATATCTGGCCACTGGATCCAGAGGACTGGAGGAGAAAGTGAGACTGGTGAATTAGCACAACACTCCCTAACTCAAATACGATTCATATGCTTGTCATAGTATCACTTCTCTGATGTCATGGCCTTCAAGAACAAAGAACAAAATATCACATCATGCCATTTAATCTCTCTGATCCTCAGTTTTCTCTTTAAGAAAAAGAAATGGTAATTCTAGGACTCTCTACCACATAGTTTAACATGAGAAAATTGATCTATTAAAACAAAGACCTATATGAAGGTGAATTATTTTTCTTATTAAGGAGTAATAAGAATAGAGTATAATGAGGTTAAGACATAAGCTGTCATAATACAAAAGTATTTAGATCTAGCTTATAAAGGTGCTATATATAGCCTATGTGTTTTCTCTTTTGACTTTCACTAATTATTAGCCTGGTACTTTCTTGCTGCTTATGGTTTTCCATATCAATGCCATCCAAACCTACTCTCTCCACACGCAAATTCTTTCCTAGATATTCATAATCAATGTGCACTCTGTTTTTCCAGCTCCCCTAGTTTGCTGTGCTCAGGGTCTAGAATGATATGACTAAAAAGAATAATAGGGCTTTTAAGGCAACCATCTTCATATTTTAATTCATTGTTGTAAAATGGAATTGGACAGAGAAATTAATAAAATGATCCTAGAACATGGGTGGTCATGATTTTTACTCCTTTCACACTCAGCTCTATGGCTAGCCAATCATCCTTCAGTCAGTTCATGAATATCTCTTTCAGTCGATATTTCTTAAAAAAATTTCTTAAAAAAATTCATTGCAGGATGCCTCTACCAAAGTTTTTATCTGTTCCTCATTTTTCTCAATTAATCTCAGTCATATTATTCCTCATGCCATTCCTTTTGAGGTATCACACTTTTTCCTTCAAAGCTCTTCCATCTCATTTATTTTTTAGTATTTTTTATCAATAATTTCTCCAGATGATCTCATTAAGCATCAGGTTAATTAATCTGTTTCTGAGCAAAGGAACTTTAGTAAGTTGCTTATCCTTGTAGGGGAGCTTTGCTTAAAAAGGAGGAAATCAGGGAAATCTAGTCTATTCACACACGTATGACTGCTTACAACTGGATGCAGCATTAATATCACACCTTGAGTATCTTTAAAAATATGTTTGTTTATTTGTTATTGCAATTATTGCTTCTACTTTTTCCTGACCAGATGAGAAAAATGCAATGACTCCTGTCAACCTTAACTCATTGTAAATAGTGATGATTGAAAATACTTTCATCTAGCAGAAGCAGAAAAACACAGTACACCCTAACAGCAACATGGGAGTGATGTTCAACCTTGAAGGACTTGCTCATTCCATCAGGGCAACAATCGGGAACAACTTTGGGCTTTCTGCAAAGGAGAGTACCATCTGTATCCAGATAAGAAGCTGTGGAGTTTGAAAAATGTGCAAGGACTATTCCCTTTAATTTAGAAAAAAAACAGATAGCTTATTGTCTGATCTTGTTACCTCTTAGACTTCTCTTCTAAGTATATGAGTTCTCTCTCATCACACCCAATTTGGATCAAGGTACAACATGGAAACAAAGTAAAGACTGACACAGTGCTCTCTGTGGGGAGGAGGGGGGAGGGAAGCAAGATTGAGGGAAAATGTAAAACTCAAATAATATCTTTAATAAAAATAAATTTAAAATAAAAAAATCAATAGTAAGTGTTGGAAGGGCTGTAGGAAGACATATACAAATGCATTATTGGTGGCCCTGGTCTAGCTGTTTTGGACCCAAAAGTCACTAAACTGTTTCTACCTCAAGTCTAGAGATCACATAAAAGTTCCGAGTGCACCAAAATATTCACAGCAGTACTTTTCAAAAATGGGGTAGTGTTATTGGCAAACAAAGTAGGTGACCAATTGGAATGACCAAATAGATATTGGCATAGAAATGCAATGAAATGCTATACTACAAGAAACAATGGGCATATAAATGAAAATAACATTAAAATGCAACCACATTCTAATTGATTACAAAAAAAAACAAAATACTTTCATCCTCCTCAAATCAAAACTGTCTACTAATTTTGTCTTTTAGACATAGAAATTATTTAAAGGCTTTCTTGCCTAGGACATTCTAGGAAGTAGCAGGCTCTAGATGCTGTGCACTGATTTGCAACTGAATTTGATTATCACAGTAACTTAGAATGCTACATTCTTCCCCTCTTTGGAACACACATACAAATAGACCTAGTTAATCCTTTTATCTAAATTTATGCTCAACCTTAAGAAGATTTTTAGTAATCATCCCTAACCTCCCAATTCTTCTAAATTTTCTTTACCTTTAGTATGGTTTGCATCTCTGTATTCCATTTGTCCCTGTCTTGTCCATTGCACTACATGTTGAGTTTTGATATTAAGATAACAGAATTTAGAGCTGGAAAGAATTATTTGATCTAAGTCTTTGATTTAAGTGGTTCTGGAATTGAATTGGCAACAATAAGACCATCTCTAATTTAGGCTTACAAACTTAAAACATATCAGCCTAATGTTTATTCACTGATCCTCAATAATACATCTGATGCTAAGAAATTACTTTCCCAACTAGGGAATGAGATTGCTAAGGAAGGTCAGCTTCTTAAACCTCAGGGCAGCAAGTTTAGAAACTTTGGATTGCATTGATGAAGAGATCAGTCAACCCTTCCATTCAATGTAAGCAATCCCTTCTACCATATCTCTTTGAGAAGTGATCTTTTAGGCTCAAATTAAAAAAAAGTCCAGTAATGAAGAGTTTATTATATCACAAGGCAGAATAATATGTTTGGTCTTTTTAAGCTGTGGCCACTGGATTGGAAATGAGTTCATTTCCTAGTCCTAAAGGGGGCTATACCAAACAACTGCATTCATTCACACCCAATCAAAGTATGCTTAAGATTCTGCAAGTTAGGTTTCAACAGTATGTGAATTTACAATAACCCAAAAAAGCAAGTTGGTTTTCAAAGAGGCAGAGTAACAAGAAACCAATCAGTTAATATTCAATAGATTATGGAGAAAGCAGCAGAGTTCTAGAAAAAATACCTATCCCTGCTTCATTGACTTTTCTAAAGTCTTTGTGTGGATCAAAACAAAATGTGGCAAGTCTTTAAAGAGATGGAAGTACCATCTTACTTGTCTGCTGAAGAACCTGTATACAGGACAAGAAACAACAGTTAGAATGAAACATGGAATAATTGATTAGTTTAATATTGGAAAAGGAGATCAACAAAGTTTTATATTGTTATTTTATATCTTTAACTTATATGTAGAGTACATCATGTGAAATGCCGGGCTGAAGGAATTAAAATCTGGAATTAAGGTTGCCAGGAGAAATAGCAACAATCTCTGATATATAGAAAATATCACTTTGATTACAGAAAGTGAAGAGGGATTATCAGTAAAATCACCATTTTGGTGAAGGTTAAAGAGAAGAACATAAAAAAAGCTGACTTGCAACTTAACATCACAAGAAATAAGACTTCGGCAACTGTTCCCATCACTTCCTGACAAATCAAGGGAGAAGAAATAGTAGTGTCAGTTTTATATTCTTGATCTCAAAGAACACTGTAGATACGGAATGAAGGCTTGATTAGACACATGTTCTTTGTAAGGAAAGCAATGACAAATCTGGATAACATATAAAAATCAGAGTCATCACCTTGCCAACAAACGTCTCTGTAGTCAAAGCTATATTTTTCCTGTACCAATGTATGGCTTTGGGAGTTGCACTATAAGAAACATTGAGTGCTGCAGAATTGCCATCAGGGATATCTGATCACTAATATAAAGGTTCTAGGATATATTTACACTCCTTTACTAGAGATTTGCTAAATCAAATACTTTCATCTACTGAATCTGAATAGGATATAGTACTAGAGTCATTTTTAAATCTCATATAACAACTGATTTGACAGATGAACAAAGTGAGTTCCACAAAGGGTAAATAACTTGAACAAAAAAGAAAAGGAAGGAATTAGATCAATAAAGACAATTCAGATCCTCAATGACCATTTCTTTGAACACCATTGTTTATACTAGTTTTCTCTCATTTTATCAAAATTTCACTTGGTCTCTGAGAAAACCTTGTCCTGCTAACTTCTGTTGTTGTTGTTGCTGCTTCATTTCGGTCATATCCAAATCTTCATTACCCCATTTGGGGTTTACTTGGCAAAGATACTGTGGTAGTTTGCAATTTCCTTCTCCAGTTCATCCTACAGATGAGAAAACTGAGGCAAACAGGGTTAAGTGTCTTGCAAAGTGTCACACAAGCTAGTAAAGTGTCTGAGGTCAGATTCAAATTCATGAAAATGAGTGTTCCTGATTTCAAGCCTAGTGTTCCATTTACTGTGCCACCTAACTGCTCCTCTAGCTGCTTAGGGACAAAACAAAGAGCTTTTCAAATCCCTTATCGCAATATTTATCCTATTTCAGTGATCTTAACAGTATATGTATGAGCTTCCTAATGGACTTTATGCTGCTTGTCAATTTTATAAATGTAAGAATATATGGTAGAAAAAGATATATATGGATACTTGGTTGAAATTTTAGGAACCAGTCAAAAACTATGGGGATTAAGCTTACCTTTCCAGTCCTTCACTTATCTCTTCTAATCTCCAGGATATTCTCAGACAGTGATCCTCTTTCACTTTCTCACAAATACCATTCAAGTAAGATTTTTTTTTGTTTTTTTGTTTTAGGTTTTTGCAAGGCAATGGGGTTAAGTGGCTTGCCCAAGGTCACACAGCTAGGTCATTATTAAGTGTCTGAGACCAGATTTGAACCCAGGTACTCCTGACTCCAAGGCCGGTGCTTTATATATTACATCAAGTAAGATTTTAAGATGGTCTACCTTTGATGCTGTTGTCATTGTTCTGTTGTGTTCTCATTTTAATCACTGACATAGTTCTATATGTGTATGGTTTAGGTCTAGAGAAACATCTAGTCCTAGTAAAGTATCTATAATATTTATCTCTGTTTCCCATAGATTTATGCATGATAGCTTAGGATTCCTGTAGCCTTATGTGACCTCTTGATGACACTTAATAATTTCAATTGTATTGTGTCCCTTGATATAAAATTATTTGAATACAAACTGAGGATATATGATAACACTTCAATCAGCATTATTTCTAAAATTCTAAAGATCCATTCTTACTCTGATTGCAATTGATGCTGGAGCCTCAGAATTCTATCACTACCCTTTCTGAATTTCTTAAAACTCCAAGTTTCTTTAAAGTTCCTTCAACTTTTATTAAATGATGCAACATTTTTTAAAAGCACCATAAATTAGACAATTACTGCATAGTCCAAGAAGCCTAAATCAAGTAAAGTCAAGGTTTTATTAAAAGTTTACTGTAAGTCAGACAGTGTGTTAAATTCTGGGACTACAAATAAAAACAGAAAGTCCCTGACCTTTGACAAAATATAAAAGAGAGTTTAGGGAGAGAGGGATAATGGAGATGACAGCACCTCTAAGTGTTCATGAAAGAGAAAGTACTTTGAAGAGTCAGGAGTATTTCCTGAAAAGGAATGATGATATGATTTCCTTGATTCTCTTACTTAAAATGGAGATTCTAGGAGGAGCCATTTAATTAGAAGGAGAGATGTCAAGGATAAAGAGTACTTCCAATGTGAAAAGTAGTCCGACAGTGGAGTAAATTTTTCAAGGGAAGAGATTCTATGGCATAGCATTGAACTTTCTGGAGAGTCAGGAGTTCAACCTGGAGAGGAATGAAGACTGTTTTCAGACTCTCTGTCCCCACAAGATGGGAACTAAACTGTTGTTTCATTGCCACTTAGGATCAGTTCAGAAAAATCTCAACTTTTATTTCTATTACCTCTGAATGGTGCCTGAGACCTCCAATCAAGTAATTTGCAAGTCACTCCCACAACTGAGAGGTCCATTTCCAAGAAACTAGCCAAGAATCTAAACTTTGATTGCCCATATATCACTGCTCCTTTGCATAGTTTCCCTCTAGAGAAAAATTCACAATGGTCCACCAATGGGAAAGAACATCTGTATTCTGGCTATATGATGGAGTAGTTAACATGTCATAGGATAGTAAAGCTGGCCTCAGTAAGGCAGTAATATTCTCTTATTCCTTTTTTTCTAAGATTTATCTCTACCAGGTATGCTGTGATAGTCAATAATGTAAAATTAGGTCCAATTTTACAGAAAATGGTATGTGTAGTAATAGTTCAAAATAGACCATCTTCCAAACAAGGAATTAATTGTAATTCAGTTTATGGAAAAAATGCAAAGATGTCCAAAAAAGTCTTCCCAATAATATTTCAGTTTTCCACATAGATGAAATTTTTCCTGCCAGGAGTAACTGTTGTCTTACGAAGTACTATCTAGAAAATATATATATATATATATATATATATATATATATATATATATATATATATATCCCCATTTGCTGCTATTTCTTTTATGCCTGTTCTTCCCATTTCCTACTACATATATATATATATATATATATATATATATATATATATAAATGACAAGCCAATCAAAACATTAACAAGATTGCAATAATAAAGCAATAACAAAATTACAATAATATAGCAACAATAACAGAATAATAATAATAAAGCAAAATTTTAAAATGTTGTTGGATCATCAACCTCAGATTACATATTTGTTTAAGGTTATCTTTTAGAATGCAATTCAGCAATCCTATCATGTCTAATCATCAGAGTGATGTTAATTTTCTATTCTACTCAAATTGTCAAGGAACATTTTTTTTGCCCATTATAGAATTGAAAACACATAAATTCCCTATTTGATTCTGTCAACCATATAGCTGTCCACTATACTAGTTCAATAAGAACCCAAGTAATGATTTCTGCCTATTCCCTAGATGTAGGGGTTACTTATATCCATTAGGAGATAAAAGAGGCCAAAATTGCCATGCATGAAGTTATATATGATTGATGTATAAAGAGTAGAAACTATTCCCCTCCATTGTTCCTCTCTCTACATTCAGGTATCTGACCTGCACATCTTGTACTAAAGAAAGTGAGAATTGCAGTATTTTCATTAGAAGTGGAGTAAAAAAAAGAGGGATTCATCTTTCAACTGTAATACTTTACAAATCAAATTTCACACTTCATATCTTTTTCCATTTTTTCATTCCAAAAAAAAAAATTCCATGTCTGAGAAAGTAGAAAACCTAGGTCATAAAATATCTCATTGATGGTCTGGAATCACATTAGTAATTCAAAAAATTTGGGGGGGGTATAGTTAAGGGATTAGGAGATCCCTCATGACTTTTAAAAAAATCCTTAATGATTTATTTTGTTTTCAAATCACTTATGTTTTCCATGAGATTGTCTTCCTCCCACTCCTTCCTGGGGAGTCATTCTTTATAAGAAATGGGGAAAATATCTGTGTACACTTTACATATCAATCAAAAATAACTTCATTCACAGTTCTACAATATAGTTCCTCAATTCTGCAAAGAAGGTGAGAGGTGCATTTTTAATTGTTTTCTTTTGGGCTAACCTTAGTCACTGGAAATTAATGATATTAAGTTTAATTAATTTTGCTATTTTTCTGTCCACTTACATTGTTGTCATTTTGCAGTTTGTCTTTTGGCTTCTGGTTTCTCTTTGTTGCTTTAAATACATCTGCCAAACTCATAACTGTAAGAATAATAACTGAAATTCATAGTGTTCTCTGATCCATAGTACAATTTTCCTCATCAGTTACTGTCATCAATACCCAGAAGAGGACACTGCACCATAGAGATATTCAACTTGCATAAGATGGGAATTATAAGAAACCTGATTTGATCCCAGGTTTTATGACTGTAAGAAAAAAAACTCTTCATTATAACATTATTATTCCCTAATTGTCACTATCTTTTGAGGACCTCAGTTGTCTTTTTTTCATCTTCTCAACCCCTCTTAAAAATTTGAAGAGGTTTCTGAAAATCATATTTTGTTTCAACCTGAATAATATCAGGGTTGGAGATTGTTGTTGGTAAAGTGGGATGTACTGGTGACATCTCCAAAAAAATTTCAGTGAAGAAACCATAAACACTCTATTTCCAATTTGTCCTGCCCTGACCCCTCATTCCCTAATTCATACTTTGGGGAAGGTTTTTAACTTTTCATTCTATGACATATATGATGCTTCAGGGTATAATTATAGAGCTACCACACTAGTGTAAAATTCAACAGAGGCAGTATAAGTTCTGTGTAGGTATAGGCATACTCTCTCAATAACATAATTACTTGATAAACTTGCTTTTTAACTTTCCAAAATATTTTGACAAATATTATCTTAATGAACTTAACATCTTATATGAAGGAGTTGCTATGATCCCAACTTTAGATATGAGGAAGGTGAGGGACACAACAGACAAAGTTACAATAGAATGGTCGTAGAAACTGATTCTTTCTGAAACTGAGTCAATATAAGCATTGGTATATACACTTACTTTTATTCTTTTTTACCTCTTTGGAGTATATACCTCATATTGGTATGACTGTGTAAAAAGTTCGCTCAGTTTAGTAATTGTGAAGGGGGCAAGGCACAGATCCAAATTGCTTTCCAGAATGATTGGACCAATTCACAGTTCTACGAACAGACTTTATTGCTTTTGTTTTCATATAGCCTCTCCAATATTTATCATCTTAATCTTTTGCCATCTTTGTCAGAATAATGACTAAGTGGTAGAACCTCAACATTATTTTAATTTGCACATATCTAATTATTAGTAATTTAGAACATAGTTGCAAGAGATTCAATTTCTTCCTTTGAAAATTACTACTACAGTGGTATACTGGAGCCAATTCCCATGACTAAAAAACAAATTGCTAAATTTTCATTGTGAACATTTACAACATAGAAATTTCCAAATACTACAATTCAAAATTTGAGCTATTTTACTGTTGTTTGTTTAGAGAAGAAAATGTTTGAGAAAATTTTTATATTAAAGTTAAAAGCATGTTGTATGTACATATTTGGATAGCTATCTGTCAAACTTTTACTAGCATACCCCTGACTATATGTATTGATCATTTATGTATTTGAGAGATGATTGTTATTTTATCTGGGTCTTGTTTATTTTGGATATGAGACATTTGATTCAGAGAAACTTGCTGCAATAATTATATTCGCTCTTTTAAGCTTTTTAATTTTCTATAATGAAAATTGTTCATTTTATTGTCAGTGATCATGTCAATCATTTAGTTATGAATTCTTCTACAGTCCATAAATATGAAAGACATAATCTTCTTTACTCCTCTAATTTGTTTGTGATGAAATATTTTACATTTTGGCCATGCCTATCTTGTTATATATTGGTATATATCTAATTTCTATTGGACTTTGAGTTTCTTTTCTCCATAACTAGGATCTTTAGATTTGTCAAAGATTGTTGTAAATTTTTTTTATTTGATTCTGTATTTGGCATACTAAATCTGTTCCATTAATTGATATCTCTGTTGTTTTTTTTTTGTCTTTTTTTTTACCAGCTATCTTTACCTGTATAGAATTTCTGTACAGGGCTCCATTAGGATCTTTACATTGAGGTACACATGTCACAATAAAAAGGACACTAGCTCTAAGATCAAACGGACTTTAGTACAAATCATACCTTTGATACTTATGACATATTAGGACAAATCACTTAATCTCACTCATTCTTGGATTTTTCATCTGTAAAATGATTGGATTATACTATGTGATCTCTGATGTCTTGTACAATTCAGGCATTCTAAGTTTCTGAAATACCATAAAGGGTAACATATAGTGACTGCCTTATCTAAACTTTCATCCTAATTGACAGAAATACTCTGAGGAAAATTGTCTACAAATGAAGAACATTCTAAAAAACAAAAAAAATCATTTGATAACAATTACGTATTGTAACCCAACCTTGAACAAATTCATTCTCTTCTTGAACACTCAGTTTCTACTTCTGTAAAATAGTCTCACTGGTGTGTTATGATGATTAATTAGTTCACTTTTTTGTAATGCTTTACAGAGGAGGAAAATGTTCTTGAATTTCTAAAGATTATGATCTCCCTGAAGCATCCACTTGTGGGGACATTTTTGGTTGAGAAAGTTACTGAAGCCTACATTTGTGCATTGTCCTTGTTTCCCCACAAAGTACCAGAATGTTGCTCTGTAACTCTCTTCTCCATTAAAATCATCCCATCGTCTTGCAGAATGGTAGTTACCTGTCTATGTGTGCTAGTGAGTTGTCTTAGTCTTCTCTGCATTCTTGTTACCCCCTTCTCCAGCTTCTTTGGGTTATACGTACAATGGGATTAAGAGGGAAAGCAATTCTCTCAAGTTTTAAGCCACCAGCTAATTTTCCTATGTTGTCATATCTGTTTGTTGTAAAAACTTCTGAGTTTTGTTCCGTTCCCATCTCAATGATAGCTAATGACACTTCATACTCCCCATTGTGCTCTAAGGTCTTCATAAGGACAGCAAAATCTAAGAGATGGTTTCTGGCATCTGCACTGGGAGGAAAAAATAATGAAAACATAAAGCATGGGTCCTCTTCCTTTCGTATGGCAAAAAAACCTGCTATAGAAACTAATGTAGATGAGGGGCACTGAGCCATATATAAGTGAGTAATTATCTACTGTTACAGGCCTTATTATCTCTCCAAATGTTTGCTAAAATTCTGTTGGGCAACCATCTGGACCCAAAGATTTACCCATGGAAACAGACTAGATTGTTGTTTTAACTTTGGATGGGAAAAATTCTTTCTCTAATACTTTTCTGTCATCTTCTGTTAAATAATTTAGCTGAACATCTCTTAGATAGCTCTCTGAGTCCTTGGAGTAAGTACATTCTGTGATATACTCACATAAAATATTCCTTGAAAGTTTATTTTTTAACCACCAGAGAATCAAGGACAGTTTGCCATCTGTTGTAAGAATTTCATTAATGTACCACTTCCCCCCTTCCTTTTTCATAGAGTGACCAGTCCGAATAATCTGGAGTTCTCTCCCAAGACAGATGAAGTTTGCTGCCCAGAAGATTCACCCTATCACAACTAAATCCTTATTTTCTTGTTATGACCTTCTCTCAGGTGGCTTTGTTAGCTTGGAACAACAAAGATTGTTTCCCATATCCAGGCTCAGTATCAATAATTTAATAACATGTCATCAAGAACAGTGAACCATGCTGCTTAGGATGAAATATTCCTAGGGCTCTCCATCTATTATGCACTGATCTCCCACAGCACCTGTGAATACAATACAGGTGGGCACTGCTTGGAGAAAACCCTAAATACATCAATCCACACTTCAAACTACAGGAACAGAAAGGAACAGATGTTATTTAATACATCAGTTAATTCAATAACAAGCATTTATTTGGCTCCTACTATTTGCCAGGAACTGTGTTAGTTGTTGGGTATATAAGGACAAAAATGAAATGGTCTCTCTTCTCAAGGAGATTATGGTTTGGGGGGAGATGTGGCAAGAGTTATGCAATCAATTAATCACCAAGCAATTTTAAAGCACTTATTACACACCAGGTACTGTGGTAAGCCATAGGGAAACAAGCTGCAGGAGTTAATAGTCCATTCTAAGGCACAAACAAGATTATATATATATATTATATATATATATATATATATATATATATATATATATATATCAAGGATTTTGAAGGATGCTTGAAAAATAAAGGAATGAGAAACTGACATTTAAGCTTATTCTTGAAGAAAACTTCAGGTCCAAGCTAAAATAACACCTGTTGTAATATGTCTTTCCCAATCCTTCTTAATGCTGGTAGTGCCTTTCTGATATCATCCCTTTTATCCTATATAGTTATTGTTTTATATAATTGTTTATGTGTTGCCTCCTCCATTAAACCATGAGAAACTTAAAAATCAGGGGTAGGTAGCTTATTGTTAATTTATTTTTGTTTTTGTCTTGCTTTGTCTCCCTAGTGTTTACAACAGAGCCCAGCATATACTAAACATGTAATCAATACTTGTAAACTTAGATTTACTTAGAGGTAGGGCAGTGGAGCAGCCCAATAATGCTGAATAAGTAATGCAAATGTACAAAGACAGAATGTTGTGTGTGCTGAACTGTAAACAATTGATGACTAGAGACAGATGACTAGAATTTGAGGAAAGCAATAAAATACAGAAAACTTGAATTAGAGGAAGGGTCATGTTGTGAAGAGCTTAAAGTGAAAAAAAGACTTTATATTTGATCCTGAAGGTAAAGCAGAATTTATACAGAGTAGATAACAAATTGGGCCGTTAGGTAGCACAGCACTGGACTGGGAATCAGGAAGACTAATTTTTATGAGTCCAAATCTGGGTTCAGATACTTATGAGCTATGTAACCCATAGCAAGTCTATTAATCATGTTTGTCTCAGTTCCTCATCTATAAAATGAGTTGAGAAGAATATGGAAAAACAATATCTATAACAATTAGTTATAGGGGGTTGAATGCTAATGAAGTGCCTGAACAACCAACCAAACCAACCAACCAAAATAGCATTTTGAGGTGGCAGTGGAAGAAGCTCCTTGCAGGTAGAAAAATAAGAAATCATATGATATGAGTTAGCTCTGGAGAAGACCTTTGAAGAGAGGTAGAGACTCTACAAAAGGAAAATGGAGAAAGAATTCATCCCTGAAAGAATAGATGTAAGGATGTAGAACAGAGAGACAGTCTGAGCGAAAGCAGGGGGATGTGAGATGAAAAATTTTCTATAAAGAACAAGCAGATCAATTGGGATAGACTATAGAGTATACCAAGAGAGTTAATGTGTGATGAATTTGGAATGGTAGATTGAGCTCTGAAAATCTCTTTATGTCAAACCACTTAGTTTACATTTTATCCTAAACATGATAAGAATCATTCTGGGCTTTTTGAGCAGGAATTTTTATGTATCATGGACATTGGCAATATCACTTTGGCTTCAGGGTGGAGAATGGATTGAATGGAGGATAATTAAGGTAGGAAGAACAATTAGAAGATTATTTTAAAGTCTAAAGTATTTAAAGTTTAAATGTAAGGTGCAGTAAGGCCTTGAACAAAATTGGTCAAAGTATGAAGATGATGATGATGATGATGATGATGATGATGATACAGTACTTTAGGTTTTTCAAAGTTTTATACACATTATCTCATTTAATTCTCACAACGACCCTGTTAGGAGGGAATAACTTTAATAATGGATTTACAATAAAGTTCCTTTGAATCAATAGGCTTTGATGCTTTAAAAAAGAAAATTAATAAAGGACTGTTAGCATCTTATTCATGTTGGGAAACAAGATATACCTGCACAAAGAAAAATAAACATTTCCTAAATATGACTGGTTGATATACTTTGAAATCAATGAATTAATTTCTCTCCTTATTTAAAAACTGTTTTGGTTTTGTTGTTTAATGCAATGTATGAAATGACTGTTTCTCATTTATTATGATCTAGTTCATATGAAGAAATATAATTACATACAGTTAGACAGATTGACTAGATAATCTTGGAGGCCATGTCCTGCTCTAATTCTAAAATCTTTTATTTCTCTTTATACATATTTTCTTCTATTAATCATCTTTCTCAATCATCTATGTCTTTATCCCCCCCCCCCCCATGTTTAGGTGAGATCTATCAACATTTGAAAAACTATTTAAAGTCACTAAGAAGGAGCAAATTTATTAATATCCTTTGCAGAATGATAAATGCAGCACAAGAGAATATCTACACTAGTCCTTCTTATTTTACTTGTGAAGAAACTGAAACTGGAACCCAAGTAGTAAATAACAAGCAAGATTTCAGTGCAGGTTTTCTGACTATTAATCCAGCCTTCTTTCCACTTTACCACACTTGGAAAGTGGACTATTAGTGATGCAAATAGCATATTAACTCTGAAGGGAAATGGATAGAATAAAGCCAACTATGAATCCATTAGAAAGTGTTAATAAGACATTTAGCCTTTGATGACTTTAAAAAGATAGCACAAGATATGGTTTCCACTTGGATTGGGCTTATTTAATTTACTAGGAAAAAAGTCAGTGAGGTAGTAGTTCTCTGCAATGTGCCATTTTCAGATAGGGATTGTTACCTCAAGGATCTGTGGATTCCCAGATGTCAAACAAAGATCACATCTGGTATATAACTTACTATATAATTCTTAGGTAGTTTCTAGGGACTCAGAGAGGTTGTGACCGGAATGATCACATAGCTAATATGAATCATGGTCAGGAACTGAATACAGGTTTTTTGAACTTCATTTTGAACAATCTATGCACCAAAAAAAATCATGCTGCTTATTTACACACTTACAACTGTGTTCATATATAAACAATAAGTGTTCAACTTATTTCCAGTAGCAGTACTCAAAGTTTTTTTTTTAAAAAGTAGTATTTTATATTGCATCACACACTCTTCCTAAACCCAGACTTTTTATTCCCTCATTTATCCTGCATAAAACAGCCAAACTGATTTTCCAAAAAATCATTCACTCTTCAAATGGCATTCCAACTGAAGAAACAGCAAAGGAGACCTATTTTCTATGATATTTCTAGGATACTTTCCTCATTATTCAAGACCCTCCCTAAGCTGTCTCTGTTCAACCCTCCATATTCATCTTAGCTGCTTATTTGCTACAATGGCTGCACAGATCATAATAAATTCTATAAATTTTACTTATGAAATACTTCTTATCCTTCCCTTACTTTCTAGCCATTACTACCATTCTAATTGCACTTCCCTGTCTTCAGGTCTTTATTTATGTTATTTTCTAAACCTAGAATGATCTTAAATATAGTATAGATAGATAGATAGATAGATAGATAGTTAGATAGATAGATATAGATATAGATATATATAGATATATCATACCAGCACTTCAAATCTCAACTTGAATGTTTCCTCCTTCATTAAGCTCTCTCTGATAACCCCAGTAAATAATCATCTCTCCCCATTTAATCTTGTTAAAACATAGAGTGTATGTTACTCTATGTATACGAACTCTGTGTTAGACTATAAACTCCATGAAGGCAGAGTCACTATCTTGTTTCATCTTTTTATCTCTCCTGTGGCTTAACACTTTGCTTCACACATATGTCAATGTGCTAAGCACTTTTAATTTTTGCTACTGTAGGAATCCCTGCACCAACTACTAATACAGGTCACCAGTTTCAATCATTGCATTATGAATTAACTAGGGATCACAGTTGTTAACTGATTTTTTTCATAGTCTTACATCTCAAAAGAATCTTGGCATTATCTGAATCCTAGTCATTCTCATTCTAGATTTTGCAAAATATATACTCTGATCTATACATAGTAAGTGCTAAATGCATTTTTCTGTATATCTGATAATAGTTATAGTAGGCTTATGATCATATATTGTCTTGTATAATAATTGTTCAAGCAGCAGCACATTGTAGTGGATAGAAGGCTAAATTTAAAAACAGTGAAGTCTGGATTCAATTCTGAATGTTGATAAACATTAGCTATGTGACTTTGGCAAATCACTTTAACTTCTTTTATCATAGTCTCTGTAATGACTATACTAATCTGTCAGAGTTATCCAACAGTTAGCCAATCATGACCCAAACTGCTTGACAAATTCTAGGCAAATTTGAAGATGACTGTAGCTGCCAGAAACCACACAACCAGCCTTTACCAACTCAAGGGCAACCTTGTGTATTTTTAAAGCAAAATAGTCCATGGAAAGAGATAGAGGATATTATGAACTTGAGCTCTCCAAGGTCACACTTGAAGTTTGAATAAGAGTGGCTGATCTTAGAAGAGCTATTGGTTGCATAGCTTCAATGTCATTGCAATGTCATTGCACTGAAATTCCATATTAAAATGAAATTTTCCATGGAAATAATTTCTTCCTGGTTGCATTTGTTTATAAAGTATATGAATTTCCTTGGTAGATCTAATATATAGTTACTAAAGACTCTATTTGCAGAAATAACTCAGTAAGCACAATTTAGATGGCCAAAAATCTACTCTGGTTTCCATTCTGAGGCCCAGAGCTACATTTCAATACTTGCCTCATTTGGGTAAAGGATGCCTGCTCCCTGAACCAAGAAGTGAATGACCCTTCCCCCAGTTTGGTTTATTATGCAAGCATAGCAAGAAAAAAGAACAGTTCTTCTTGATGGGCATAACTATATGAGGAAGGTGATTATGGACAGGGCTGAATGATCGGATGGATGAAACTCAGGGAAGGAATTAGACTGTGATAAGAGGGTTGAACAACTGTTCAGAAGGAAATTACAAGGGTCTCCTTTCTTGTACTAAGGCAGGACTCTGTTACTTTGTTCATACTCAGATCTGGGTCACAGTCCGAGGTAGACAGTCCAAGGGAGAGGAGGAGCACTAGCACACCACAGCTTGGAGCCTCAGTGGAGCTGAAATTCTCCTCACAGTTCTAAGGCAGAAAAGATGGCTTCTGGTCACGCACAAGTCAGAGCATAGTCCAGAAGAGTAACACATCTATCTTTAGTTCACACCACTTTGGAAGAATTGAAATTTATAGGTCCCTAGAAGTGTCTTTGAAAACAGATGAAAAAAATCCCAAATGTTTGGAGCAATGCTCTCTCTACCCTGGAAGTAGAACTCTATTTTAACAAGTTAAAATTGAGTAACATTGAATTTATGCATATCATGGAAGTAAATGTAAAGATTAGAGGGAGGAAGAAGTGAAGGGAGGAAGAGAGGGAGAAAAAAAAAATTGCAAAATTTAAAACCTTGCAAAAAATGATTGGTAGAAACTACTATTGTATATAATTGGAAAAGAAATAAACTGTTTATATAATATGAGCAAACAAAAAATATGACCATAAAAAGTATTATGATGCCAAGGAAGATTAAAACACATACACAGGAAAAAATGTCAGAGCTGTTTATATCCAAAACTATATTGGTCTCAGGTCATAGAAGAACTTTGAAAATCAAGTAAGAGAAGTAGAGGAAAAATTGGGAAGAGAAATGAGAGTTATGCAAGAAAATCATGAAAAACAAGTCAACTGCTTGGTCAAGGAGAGACAAAAACATTTCCAAAGAAATAGCACCCTAAGAAACAGACTAGGTCAAATGGAAAAAGTGGTACAAGAAATCCAATGAATAGAAAAATGCCTTAAAAATCAGAATTAGTCAAATTGAAAAAGAAAGTAGAAATTCATTGAAGAAAATGATTACTTAAAAATTATAATTGTGCAAATGGAAACAATGACACAAAACCAAAAGATTAAAAAATAGAACACAGTGTGAAATATATTATTGGACTACCTAAAAAACATCATCAAAAAAGAGCCTAGATATCATTTTTCAAGCAATTATCAAGGAAATAATTGATACTCAAGAACCAGAGGTGAAAATAAAAATTGAAAGAATCAACATCACTTCTGAAAGAGATCTCAAAATGAAAACTTCCACCAATATTATAATCAGATTCCATATCTCCCAAATCAAGGAAAAAATTATTGCAAACATCCAGAAAGAAACAATTCAAATATTGTGGAGTCACCATCAGGATAGCACAAGATTTAGTAGCTTTTACATTGAAGGACTGGAGGGTTTTGAACATAATATTTCAGAAAACAAAAGAACTTGCATTACAACCAAGACTCATCATCTACACCACAAAATTGAACTTAATCTTTCAGAGCAAAAGATGAACACTGAGTGAATTTTCAAACTTTATTGATGAAAAGAACAGAACTAAACAGAAAATTTGACTTTCAAATAAAAAACTTATGAGAACATAAAAAGGTAAACAGGAAAGAGAAATCATAAAAGACTTAATAAGGTTAAACTCTTTATACTCATAAGAACTTTCTCATTATTAGGGAGAAGGACTATATGTATCTATACATCTAGAGATAGATATAGACATATAAACATATCTATATCTATACATTGATAGAGAGGTAGCTACACATAGATCTATCTATCATATAGATATACATAAAGACACAAGTGTGAGTTGAATATGAAGGGATGATATCTAAAAGCAATTTAAGATTTGAGAGAGGAATGCACAGAGAGAAAGGGAAAGGGAGATGTAAAATGGGGAAAATTATTTCTCATAAAAGAAAAAGCTTTTAAAGTAAAGGCAAAGAGCAGAAGAGATAGGTAGTGAGCATACCTTACTCTCATCAGAATTGGCTCAAAGAGGGAATACTTTACAAACTCAATTGGTCATAGCAATATATCTTATCTTTTAGGAAAGAAGAAAGGGAAAAGGATAAGAGAAGAAGGGTTGATAGAAGGGAGGACAGATTGAGGGAAGGAGTAGTCATAAGTAAAACACTTTTTAGGAAGGAATAGGGTGAAAACAGTGAGAAAAGAATTAATGAAGGAAATAGAAAGCAGAGAAATCCAGTTAGCAAAAAAATTGAAGCAGGTTTTCATATTAAAGGCCTTATTTCTCAAACATAGAGAAGTGAGGCAGATATATAAAACTAAGATATGTTCTACAATTGATAATTGATCAGAAGATATGAACAGTTTTTTTGGAAGAAATAATAAAAGTAGTCATATGAAAAAAATTCTCTCATTATTGATTGGAAAAATGAAATTTAAAATAATTCTCAGTTATTGCTTCCAGAAGACAAAAGAGCATTTATGATTGGATAATAGAATATAAAAGGAAACAGAAAAATGTTGGTAGAGTTGTAAAATAGAAGAGACATGAATGCATTGTTGGTGGAGTTGTGATCTCATACTGTAGAACATTTTGGAACTATATCCAAAAAGCTATGAAACTATGCATGCCCTATTTGGTCTGCATCCTAAAAGAGATTTTTAAAAAAGGAAATGGATCTATACATACAGAAATATTTATAGTAGCTCTTTTCTGGTGTCAGGGATTTGGAAATTGAAGGAATACCCATCATTTGGGGAATAAATGAACATATTGTGATTTGTGATTACAATGGAATATTTTGCTATAAGAAATGATGAGCAAGGATGCTCTCAGAAAAAAAGTGAAAGATTTATATAAGTTGATGCAATGTGAAATATACTGTGTAAAAGTATCAAAAATATTGTAAGATGATTACTTGTGAAAGTGATTTAGCTATTCTTAGTAATACAACTTGGAATGACTTTTGATGAAGAATGATCTATATTTTCTTATACAAGTTAACTATTATGAAAATGTTTTCCTTGACTACATGTTTACAGACTAAATCAAATTGCTAGCCTTCTCAATGAAGTATGGGGCCTTGGGAGGAAGGAAGGGAGATAATTTGGAGCTCAGAGTTTTAAAATACAAATGTTAAAATTTGTTTTTACATGTAACTAGAGAAAATAAAATACTACAAATAAATAAATAATAAATACACGAATAAGCAATTTTATAAAAGAATCTTCCAAATTATTAATACTAAGAGAAGTAAAAAAAAGGTAGGTATAGTCATTATTGGAGAAGTTGTGGGAAGATAAGCACATACAGCATCAATGGCGGTGCTATAAATCTGTAATATAAGAAAAAAATTGGGTTGATACACATTTCGTGATAAAAATGTTCATAACCTTTAACACAAGGATTCTACTCTTAGTCTTATACCCCTTAAGAGGTGTTGATGAGGAGAAAGTACACAGTCACCAAAATATTTGTTTTTGTTTTCTCTTTACTCTGCAACAGAGTAAAGTTCACATAAGTGATAGCAAAGAATGAGAAACAAATTAGATTTCACTGATCAAATAATGGATAAATCAATTATTGTGCATGAATGTAACAGGATATTATCATGATCTAAGAAAATAAAAATGTGATATATACAGAGTAGTCACAGGGAAAGGTCTATGTGAACTGTTGCAATTTACAAAATGACTTCAATAAGATTAAAAAATAGATAACCTTCTACCCCCTTGAAAATGAATGTTAAAAAAAAAACCACAAAAATAAACATGGCTAAGTGGTTCCAAAGAAAAGCTATGAGATGACATTCCTATCATCCATAACCCTGCCCATTCCCCATATTGGAGTGATGAGATCCACAAGTGTTATATAATGTACATGTTTTTTCAGACCTTTTCAATATATTTATCATTTATAATGATTTTTCTGATGTTTAAAAGATATTGTTGAATTGAATGACTCTCTGGGAAAGATAGAGAAGAATATGGTGGAAAATCCTGGTTTCTGTAGAAAGCAAAATATAGCAATAAAATTTTTATTTAAAAAATAGATATTTCTATGACTTGTTAAGAGTTTTACTTTTTTGCTCATCAGTGTCTGATGTACTCAGTAGGACTAGATCAAGGCAAAGCAAGTAATATCACCCTTTCTCTTCATGACTTGTTTTCAATATCTTTTTCCTTACACTCTTTATGAGTTCCACTTCCTGCTCCATGAAATCAGTACCTGAAATGTCTTTATCTTGCACTTTATCAAAACTCATAATTTAAATACATCTCTGGACTAACGTAGACTTGAGGGAAACATATAATACAATAATTAACTGAACAGAAATCCTCATTATGACATTCTTAAGAAGAGTGTATCCATAGTATCCATTTTCTAGTTTAAGGCTTCCAATATGGGGCAACTATGGTGGCACATAGGATAGAACCCTGGCCTTGGAGCCAGAAGGACAGGAGTTCAAATCTCACCTCAGACACTTGACAATTAGTTGTGTTATCTTGGGCAAGTCACTTAACTGAGCTTTGAATCCAGAACCACCTCCAGTCATCCTGAGATGGATGATGGCCATTTTCATATATGGCTACTGGGTCCTGATGGTTCTGGAGGAGAAAGTGAGACTTCTTCCCTAGCATAGCACCCCCTTGCTCAAATACAGTTCTTGTGCTTGTCATGTATCACCTCCCTAAAGTCATGGTCCTCTTTAAGAACAAAGGGCAAGAATTATTATTATTGAGACCTTCAATGATAAGGGACACACTCCCCTTGAAGATCCCTTATTTGGTATGGTTCTAATTTTTAGGAAATCTGTCCAATTTTTTTCCTTTTTATGCCTTTTCCTCATTAAACTGAGAAACACTAGAGTATTGTAGAAAGAGCAATAAACCTGAATTTTTGTATACTCATAAATAAGTCTTAATCTTTGTACTCATAAATAAGCAATAGCCTGTTTCATTCTCTACCAAAATAGTTATTGCCGTTCTATTGATTTCTTTGGATGATTGGAAAGATCAGATGAAGTGATAGATGTAAAAGTACTCTCAGAATTTTAAAGCATGTGCTATATTAATAGCTAATAATGCTTTGAGTTCTTCCTTGTGGGGACAACAGTAAATCTGATTCTTCTTCCATACAGCTGACCTTCCCATATTTGAAATAAGCTATTATGTTACCCCTAAAACATCTGGTTTGAGAATTACAGAATCACACAATACTAGGACTGGAACAAACTTCAGAGATTCTAGTCTAATCTATCTTATCAAAATTTCCTTCAACAGTATCCTGATTCAGTCTTTTCTTAAAAACTTGTAGTAAGTATAATGAAATCTCCTTCCATTTGGAGAAGTCTCTGATTAATTAATCAGATTAATTAGGAAGCATTTAATCTACATTTGACCTAAATCATTCTCTCATAACAACCTACCATGGCAACCAATTCTGTTATCTGAGATTAAGCAAATCAAGTTTTAAACCTCTTCCATGTGGTCTTTCAAATTCTTGAAGACTAAGAAAAGCAACATTCCTACTTCAGTAGAATCTGATGGCATAGTATCTACTTCTAATACCAAAGAGGTTACCTTGTTCTGGATATACTCTAGTTTATCTGTACCTCTAACAACATAACATGAAGAACTATTGATGCAGTATCACAGACACAATTTAATAAAAACAAGGTACTGAGAACCTATCTCCATATTCAATCTGGGTCCCATACCTTTCTAAATAAAGCTTAAAGTCAGCTAGAAAGACTTTGATGTCCCTATCAATTCTTAGATAGTAGGATTTTGAGCACATTGGTGATATCACATTCTTCATTCTAAACTTTCTCTCAAATATATCCTAAAATCAGAATGGGACTTTTTTCACTGCTATTTCACACTATAGATTTATTTTTAGCTTTCTGTACATTAAATCCCTGATCTTTTGTTTTTGAGAGAGAGAGAGAGAGAGACCTCTACAAAGATGTATACATACATCAATAGAGCTATGTATCTCATTCGCTACTCCCTTATAACTTTTACTTTTTAATGTGCTTCATTCTCTTCACATCCACACTGTACCTCCTTAACCTTTGGGTGATTCTCAATTCTAGTTTTTCAGAGGTAATCCTGCCCTATCAGCACCAGACATATATTATTGATGGGAAATTATCAGTAGTAAAAAATATGGGCTTGCATTTCAGGAGGGGAAAAAAGCTTGAGGTCATTAAAAGAACACTGTAATTTACCAAATGCAAACCAGCCCATAGTATAGCTTCCTGCTTCTGCTGAATTCAGAACCAATAACACAAACACATAAAATGTATCATTTTTCATTATGGTTACTTCCTTATGTGCCATGTCCTATAATAGCCTATCAACTCTAGGAACATAGTAATCTTTGTATCTCCTCCAAAAATTAAAATGTTTCTCTAAATAGAACAGGATTTCAGTTCATATTGGTTGAAGTTGAAGGAAATACATTCAATACATCTTTCAAAAGTCAGTGGTTATCTTCTGAAAGTATAAAATGCTGATATAGTGACAATTCAAAGTGCTCAAATAAGTCTAGACAATCCTGACTCCATTGTGCATTTTCTTGTAATCTTTGTCAGGTGTTTTACAAGAAACCCAAACAAGGAATCCTTGTTCTGCAAATTAAATATGAATGATTAATGACCCTCCATATAAATCTAATGTCTCTTTGGAACTAATGAATTCATTCATATTTGGTAATGAGATGTGCTTTTGACGTTTCCACATAGCAAGCATTCTTTAAATTTAAGAGGGCTATAGAAGATTAGTGTTAGTGTACCTAATACTAAAATCTCTTTATTCTGGTTCAGATGTGATCAAATGAAATAGTAACAATTCATTGAACAGATATTAAGAGGAGATTTACTTTAACTTATTACAGTCAGAATGTGCAATCAGGTTAAAGTGTCTCAACCTTTTATGCTTACTCCCTCATCTCTCCTTGGAAATCAGTCTGGTCATCAGGGCAAGGTACAATGTCTGGCAGGGACTCAAATGGTCTTCAGATGTCCACAAAGCCAGAGGAACCCTGACTCCATCTGAGTGGGACTTGATGACTAGGAAGTTGTGTTAAGGGAGGCAGAGGACAACCAAACCTGAAGGACATCTTGGTTGTTTTTAAGAAAAACTAATCTGAGGGGTGGCTAGGTGGCACAGTGGCTAGAGCACTGGCCTTGGAACCTGAGTTCAAATCTTACCTCAGTCACTTAATAATTACCTAGCTTTGTGGCCTTGGGCAATCCACTTAACCCTTTGCTTTGCAAAAAAAATTAAAAAACCCACAAAAAACCCTAATCCCTGTTAAAAGAATTAAGTATAAGTAGTGGATTTAACTAAAGTTTAGGGGAAAATGAGTTCCTCATGTTGTGGGAAAATATTGGTAGATATTAGAATGGAAAATAAGACAACGTTGAGAAAATTAATGTTCATTCAACATTCAATGAACATTTATTAAACTCCTAAATTGTGCCAGAAAAATGCTAGACACCTTTATCTCTGTCTCTCTTTTGTTAGTTTTTTTTTTTGCAAGGCAAACGGGCTTAAGTGGCTTGCCCAAGGCCACACAGCTAGGTAATTATTAAGTGTCTGAGACCGGATTTGAACCCAGGTACTCCTGACTCCAGGTCTGGTGCTTTATCCATTACGCCACCTAGCCACCCCATAACTTTATCTCTCTTAATAGAATAACTTTCTTTTGTAGGTTTCAATTTATTCTATATAAAACTAACATAATATGCTTATTTCCATATTTTCTTTCATTTGGATTATAAATTTCTTGGGAGCAGGGACTGTATTCTGCCTTTCTTTGTATTCCCAGAACTTAATGTAGCACTTGGGAGAATGTAGACACTTAATAAATTCTCATCAACTAATTGGTAAATTTGACACACTGAAATAGAGATACTCAAAGAAAGTGTGAATTTGGGGATAAAAATAATGAGTTCTTTTCAACATCTTGAGACTGAGATAGGTATGAGATATACATTTTAATGACCATTAGGCAATTGGTGATATTGGACCAGAGCTCAAGACAGATACTAAATCTAATTATATAAATGTGTGTCACTTACTTACAGATAACATTTAAACTCATTGAAATTCATGAGGTCACAATATTATTAGAAAAAGAAAGAAGAAAAGCAAGGAAAGGATAGAGCCTAAGACTATGCCCACACTTGGAGCATGTGATATAATGATTTAGCAAATGATTCTGAGGAGTGGCTAGATAAGTAAGGGGAGAACTAAAGAACAGCCCTACAAAATCTCAAAGATTATGTAGACAAGTTTGGGAAATACTATGTGATAACATAAAGTTATAAAACAAGTCATGTACAATAAATGTAATGTGATGATGAAATAATACTCTAACAGCAGGGCATAGATAAGCAAAAGTCTCATTAGAAGATAATAGTTTAACGGACAGATGTGAGGAGAGAGTCCATTCAACAATGTGGTCAGTCTGCTCAAAGTCCTAGGGACAGGAAAAAGAATGTCATTGACATGAAAGACAGCAAGAAAGTTGAATTGACTATCATAGGGATTGTTTTTGTGCATGAAAGGGAGAAATGTATAAGACTAGAAAGGTGGATTAAAGTCTGGTTAGGGAAGGTTTTAAGTAAGGGGAGAGGTTTTGATTCAGTAAGTAATGAGCTTCTGGTATGGTTCTTGTCCTTTATCAAAGAAGACCGAAATGACATCACTATATCTGATATAAATTACAATGTGTCCCACTGTGGCTGATCAGACCAGTACAAGCTCAGAATGTTCTACCACCAGTTGGGTACAAATAGTCCATGTGAACACCTGGGATGGATACTCTAAATTTATGGATGTCACTTTCCTGTGAGCTGCTTTAATTCTGCCTTCCTCATAGAGTGCAGCACCCTCATGAGGGCACACCATGTTAGGTGGTCCTGTGCCAGTGTCTCTCGAGCTGTGCAATCAATTGTAAAAGTTCTTCAATGAGACCTTCAGAGTGTTGCTTCTTCTGAACCCCTTGTGAGTGCTTACCCTGTGTAAGTTCTCCATTAAATAGTTTTTTTTCTGTGTTTTGTTTTTGCAAAGCATATATCTTGCATCCTAAAAACACGTCCAGCCCATCATAGTTTCACACTCTATAGTAATATTGGAATGCTAAGCAGTTTAGGTTGAAAAAACGACCTCAGTGTCTGGTATCTTCTCCTATCAGGTGATCTTCAGAATCATCCCAAAATAATTTAAATGGAAGTGATTCATTTTCCTGACATGGAGCTAGTAGACTCTCCAGGTTTCACAGGCATATTTACAATGAGGTCAGCTGACAGCTCTGTAGACCATCAGTTTGTTAGTTAGTCTAATACCTTTTACCTATAATTTCAGAATACTGATCTAGCTCTGGCAATGTGAGTGTCAATCTCAATGTCAATGTTTACCTCCTTGGAAAGGACAAAGTAATGGTGAGTTTCTGGTATATATTGAGCAAAAAAAAAGAACATAGAAAGACCAGTCTTTGGGATATCATTTTTACCATTTTATTGAAGAAAAACAAGAGGAAGGAAGGATATAAAGAAAGTGGGATGGAAAGAAAAAAGAAAGAAGAAAGTTAGAGAGGGAAGGACGAAAAACTGGTGATGGATCTTAGTAAAATGCTATATATAAAGGCTGGGGAAACCATATCTCACTGTCATTTAAACTCACAAGAATCATGGAATACTTATACTGGGAGGGAATTTAAGAGATCATCTGGTCTAATTTTCCATAATTCAAAGATAAAGTTCATACAAAGTAGTAAAGGGAAATAAAATATATACAACTGATTGGGAGAAAAAATGCTCTCAGTACTTGCTCAAGCTATTTATATTTTAGTGTCTTTATATAAATCTGTACTTAAAGTCTTTTTATTTGGTTCTTTATCAATGCTGTGAAATTTGAACTGAGGCCTGTTTACTTTCAATAATTACCTCGTCAAAAATAACTTTACTGACTTTTAATCTCTCAATAATGTTCTTTTTTCTGTATTTTCATCATACCTGTCATCTTTACTATAATTTGGTACAAGTAAAACAAAAATCTGTAAAATTCTATGAGTAGATATAATTTAGTATATTCACACTTGTATAATTTTAAAGTTTTTTTGCTTTACTAGTTTTGACTTCCTAAATAAAATATAAACTTCCCCAAGAGATGACTGTGCCTTTTTATACTCATCCCTTTCCACCATTAAACTGCTCCCCCAGTACATGGAGTATAAGTACAGGAAAACTCCCATTATCCTAATATTCTCAATGAATGATTGTGAAATAAATGAATGAATGAATGAATGAATGAATTTTTAATATTTTTAACCTGTAGGCTCAATAGGCACATGTTATGAGATTTAGAAGGTTTACTTTCCCTAATATTTTAGCTCAAGTTTAGGTGTTGAACCATTCTCAGAAGAATTGTCTTACATTCTTCTCTATTTGCTTGGAAAGAAAGTTTCCTGTTAACTCCTGAGGATTTATTTCTATGGAAATGTTTATTCAGTTTTAGAAGATAAAGGAGCTTCCCCAACTTTACATTAGTTTCAAATAGATAGTCTCACATTTCGAACCAATGTCACTTTTTAGATGAACTGAAACTGTTTCATTACTAGTCACCAGATTAAGTTAACTCAAAAGGCACCTTATAGGTCAGTCTGCTAATATATTTACCCCAGCAGCCAGAATAGCTGTTCTAGGTTCATTACCATTACTTGGATAACTAAAATACACCTTATTACAAAGTCATGAAAGATTTAATTGCTTTAAGCTAATAGAAAAAATGGCATAAAAAACCTCAAATAGGCATAGTGTGAGATATAGAATTATATCTCTTGATTTTTTAAATGAGTAAGAAAAATATTTTCCCAATTATATTTGAGTAGAAATCTGTTCTTAACTTTTCTGTAGAGAGAAGATATCAGTCATTTCTAGGAAATGAAGATGATAATTATCATAATTATAATTATCATTATCATCATCTCAACTTTTATAGTGACTACTCTATGCCTGTTATTGTGCTAAGTGTTTTATGAATATTTTCTCACTCTTGTTATCCATCTCTCAGTTGTGACCTTGTGGACCATAAGATTCCAATAATGTCCTTCAGGTTTTCTTGGCAGAGAGATGCTGCAGTGGTTTGACATTTTCTTCTCCAATGAATTAAGGCAAACAGAAGTGAACTGACTTGCCTAGGGTCACACAACTAATAAGTATCTGAGACCAGATTTGAACTCAGGTCTCCCTGACTCCCTACCCAATATTTATTCTCTGAGCCATGTATTTCCTTCTTTATTTACTATCATATTCAAAGGAATATTTTGAATGCTGGGGAAATACAAGTGTAAGAAAAAAACACAAAGAATTGACTGTTATGAAGTTTAAACTCTAATAGAGTACTCAATACTAACTTATTAGTTATTATAAAAGAAAATACATACATTCCATGGCACTAATGAGATGCAAGAGGAAAAACATCTTTAGGTACTGGTAGGGCATATTTCATAGTGCTTGGATCTATTGTGTTTATAGGTCAAAAAATAGACATAATAGATAATGTTGTCCAAATACTTCCCTGAGCATTTCCTGCCTCTCTATAACTATAAGCTTTCTCAGTTTATACAAATATGGGTTAGAGGAGACCTCACTTTCTTATAAGTATTCAAGTTCATACAAGTATAAGGGGCAGGTAAACTTTTATCTTACCCCCCAGTTAATGCAGAAAATGCAGAGGACTCAGAATGCTCATAAATAGCCCAATAACTTCTTCTAAGAGGCAATCTTAAATTGATAAATGAATGATTGAATGAAATTATCATGTGTTTATTAACATAGAGGTTATGCCATGTACTAAGAGTACAAGGATGAAAGTAAGACCCTCCTTGCCCTTAAGGAGAGGTTGGAAACTGATATAGTAGAATAATAACTAAAGACTGTAGTTTTTATCTAGGGAGCCACAGGAATGCCGAGGAGACCCATGGGACATCTTTGATGTGACCTTTTCCCAGAAGCAATGAGGGTATTGATTTGATTACTGTTTCCAGAGTAAGAAGTGATAAAGATACATAGAGGTAAATGGCAATATATGAAGCCTGGTCTGAAAGAAGGACTAGACTTCTCTGTTTAACTTCAACTGTAGAATACAAAACAAGGATACTGTAAAGAGACTTATTTAAGCTTCAAGCAAGTGGGGGGGGGTCCTATAAATAAAGCTGCTCCAAGTTGGAATATGTTGCTTTGAGAGGTGGGGTAAGAATTTTAAGGAAAGATTGGATGTTTAATTGTTGTGTTTAAAATTGTTTGGATTTCTTCTGCATAAGAGTAGGGCTAATTGTCCAATTCTTAAAACTTGTGCTTCTGTGAATTAAAGATAGAGAATATTCTAAGGGTGAAGAATTTAGGATATAGAATGTTAACTATGGGAAGAAATAGGAGATAATTTCCCTAAACCTAATGCTTATTGCATTAGAGCAATAAAACATAAAGCTAGAAAGGTAAATACAAGTCATAGTGTGGAAGGATTAAAATGTTATGGCTTTGGATTTTATCTTAGTAACTGCATAATCTGTAGGTTTTTAACAGAATGACATGGCCAACATTGTGACTTAGGAAAAATTATTTAGACAGTGCTGCAAAAAATAGAATACACTAGAAACATAAAGAACAATTAGGAAGCTATTACATTTATCCAGATGAGAGTTACTAAGTAAACAGGTGGCTCTAAGTATAGATCAAGGGATGGATGCAAGAAATTATGTGGAATTAGAATCAACATTTGACATATAGAAAAGATAAGAATTAAAGATCCCTCTGATGTCAGGAACCTGAAGTGAGTAAATAGTGATATTCTCAGTAGAAATATTGAAGTTTTAGGAAGGTCAGTTATTATGGGAATATGAGTTCAATTTTTGGATATGTAATTTTTGGAATTGCCAAAAGAACATACAGCAGGAAATGAAAATTGACAATTAGTTTATGAATAAAGTTACTATAGCATAAATTTGGGGTAGTGGTCTTCATAGAAATTATAATTGAAGGAAATGAATATGATACAATTGCATAGAAAGAAAAGACAAAAAAGTCTTATAGTGAACATATTATTCATGCTATTGAGGAAGGAAACAAATACTATATATTCAAATAGGCAAGAGAAGAACTGGGAAAAAGGAATGTCATGTAAGTCAAAAAAGGAAACAAAGCCTAGAATCATATGGCAAATGGAAAAAAAAAGTTTCTGGTTGATCAAGCAAGTTAACTAAGAAAATGTCATTAATTTAAAAGTTGGGGAATTTAGTTTTTAGCAAATTGTTTTATAGGCAGTCCTCTGCAATTTTTTGGGGGGAGCACTGAGTACACTTATTTAAATGGAAGTTTGAGGAAGATCTATCCAATAATAGAGAGGGCACAGGGATAGGGAACATCAAAAAATTTGGATGTCACAATACAAGAAATGATGCAAGAAAATGGCCCAAGTCTTCTGAATATAGAAAATAAAGTATCAGTTAAGAGAATCTGCAGAAAATCTAGAGGGTTAAGATGCATAAACATTAAATTTTTAAATTCTAATGATCAAGATTTTTTTTTGCATTCACCAAGACAAAGAGAAACAAATATTAGAAAAATGAACTTTGACTAAAAAAAATTCTGTACCCATAAGAAATTATAGAAAAGGATGGGGTAATATATTCCAAAAATTTCTCAGATTGTAGGAGTGCAGGAAAATGTGTGATATGGCAAATAGAGAGAATGGTACATGGAAAAAGAATAGGGGAAAATATAAAAAGAATGTTAGAAATAGGTCCCAGTGAAAAGCATTTCTATAGCAAAAATGATATATAAAGTGAGAAGGGACATAGCTTTGAAATGCGAGTGTAACAGAAGACTTCAATGTTAATCTTTAAGACAAAGCTAGCAGAAAAAATAAAAAATGAAAATACTGAATTGAAAAAAGTGCTGAGGGGGAGCTAAGTGGTGCAGTGGATAGAGTACCATCTCTGGAGTCAGGAAGACCTGAATTCAAATACAAGGTGACCATGGGCAAGTCATTTAATCCCATTGCCTTGAAAAAACTAAAAAAAAAAAGAAAAGAAAAGAAAAGAAAAGAAAAAAGAAAAGAAAAGAAAAGAAAAGAAAAGAGAAAAGAGAAGAGAAGAGAAGAGAAGAGAAGAGAAGAGAAAAGAAAAGAAAAGAAAAGAAAAGAAAAGAAAAGAAAAGAAAAGAAAAAGTGCTGAAGTAATAAGAATGAAAAAATTTGTGGAAACTTCTGGACATTTGCATACATCTTTTCTTACTATCACCTCACACTTTTACAAAGAAAAAGGTAATTATGTATTAAGACACAAAGAAAATGCAAGTCAATGTAAAAATTAAAGACATAGTCTGAATCAGTTCAGGAAGCACAAGAAAAAGAAAGAGATTCATACTGAGAAAAATAATAAATTCCTGAATTGGTATTTGCCTGAGTCCTGACCTGCCTCCTTCAGGGCCTACTGGTAGCAGGAGGTGGAAAATGTCTGGCTAGAGGAAGATCTGAGAAATTAAAGATAGAAAGCAAAAGTACAAATAGAGGGAATAAACGACACTATTTATTAATAATATAGCTCACTTAGAATACCCTAAATAGTAAAAAGAAAAAACCCTAAGGAAATTAATAGCTACCACAAAGTTCCAGGCTACAATATTAACCAATAAAATAACAATTATTTCTGCATAATGACTCAAAAATAAAAAAAAATAAATAAAATGTTTTGGAGATACTCTATCTTGTATACATCTGGACCTTCTGTTGATTCAAATTTAAATTCATATAAAATCAAGGAAGAATATTCATAGCTCATATATGATCCTTGCCAATATAAGAAAAGTTGTAACAGCATAGAAATTGATTTAAACTTTTATTGTTATATATAACTTACTAAAGAAAACTTTACAGAGTTGAATAATATAATAACGTTCATTTGGAGAAAGTTAATATCTAGACTGAAGGAGGATTAGCATTTCCAGATATAATACATTATAAACCAAACATCACCTAAACCAATTATTAGTACTAAAACTAAAAAGAAAATAGTACTATTAAAATATTACCAAGAAAATTGATAAATAACACAAAAATACCATGGAAAAAGACAAGACAAAATCAGAAATACTAAAACTCAATAACTCAGTATTTGATAAAGTGGAAAGAATAAATTACATAGAAAAGATTTCCTTTATTGATAGAAATTGTCACCAAAAATTGGAAAGCAATCTGACAGGAATTATGTTTAGGTTAACAGTTTATGTCACATTCCACATAAAAATTTAATGTAAATATTAAAAGCATACTATAACATTTATAATATAGTAATTATATACTTTTAACAGTTATGGTAAATTCTTAATCAAATAAGGACTAGAGGCAATTACAATGGATAGATATTTTTGCACATATGGAATTGAAAATTTGGAATAAATGAAAGTAATTCTACAATTATAAGAAGAGAAATGAGCAATAATAGAGGAAGGGAATATTTTGAATCAAATATATATATATATATATATATATGCAGAAAAGGTCTAATATTCATGATATATATTCTATAAAAATATTTAATACCAAAAGATATTCTCTAAAAGATTAGTGGACAAAGCATATGAAAAAATAATTTTCAAGAAAAGAAGGGAAAACTAAAAATAGTTAATTAAACAACATTCCAAATCAGAAACAATAAGAAATCTACAAAATAATCATCTGGTTTTACCTCATGCTCAGAAAATTGGTAAAAATGAATTAGATGGCAAAGTCAGTGTTGGAGTGATGAAAGATGGATATATTAATTCACTGATAATAAAAGTGAATTGTACAACAGTATTGGAAAGCAAGATGATTAAAATATCCATACCCTTTAAAACAAATCTTTCATTTCCAGACATATACCCCAAAGAGGTGACAAAATGAAATATATTTCAAAATTTAAAAAAATGCTGCAGTATTCTTTGTAGTAGCAAAAAATGGAAATAAAGTAAATACCACTGATTTGATAATGAATGCATATAGGTAAGATGAAATATATATATATATATATATATATATATATATATACATATATTACAAAACAATGAATATGATTAATACATAATAACATAGAAAAACTTACACGTACTTATAAAAATGATATAAGTAAAAGCAAACTCCCCCTCAAAAGAAACAGAATGATGGTATTAATAAAATTAATGTGAAGAACATCTGTAGTACAAATGAAAATGAATGCTATAGGAACTTGTGTCACATGATCAAAAAGATGGAGGATAAGACATTTTCTCTGATCTTCACATGACTCAAATCAAAACAGAAATTTTATACCAGTTCCAAAGCAGGATAACTATCTTTATAGCACAAACACTAAGATAACAAAAAAGATTAAAAAAAACACCATGATTATCAGTCAGCCTCAGAATCCTTTCTTCTATTATTCACTATTCTATTGACAGCACTTGGAGATCAAATGTTCTGTTCAACTCTGGTTGTTCCAATAGGAAATTTTGTAAGTCTCATGTTTCATTGAAAGTCCATCTTTTCCCCTGAAAGAAGATGTTTAGTTTTGCTGGGTAGTTGATTCTCAGTTGTAGACCAAGATCTTCTGCCTTCCAAAATATCATATTCCAATCCCTACGAACCTGTAATGTAGATTCTGCCATAGCCTGTGATATGTGTAATCCTGACTATGGAGCATTGGTATTTGAATTGTTTTTTTTCTGGCAGCTTTTAGAATTTTCTCTTTGATTTGGGAGTTTTGGAATTTGGTTATAATATTCCTGGAAGTTTTTTTCTTTTGGGATCTCTTTCAGGAGGTGACTGGTTAATTCCCTCAATTTCTATTTTACCCTCTGCTTCTAGGATCTCAGGGTAATCTTGCTGTATTACTTCTTGACAAATGAAGTCTAGGCTCTTTTACTGATCATGGCTTTCAGACAGCCCAATATTTTTTAAATTTATATCTTCTGGATCTGTTTTTGAGGTCGGTTGTTTTTCCAATGAGATATTGCACATTTTCTTCTAATTTTTGGCTTTTTTGGAAGAGTTTTATTTCTTCCTGATTTCTTGCAAAGTCATCACCTTTCTTTAGTTCAATTTTGCATTTTAAGTAATTATTTTCTTCAGAGAGCTTTTTTTTATCTCCTTTTCCAGCTGGCCAATTCTGCTTTTTAAGGCATTCTTTTTCTCATTTGCCTTTTGTTTTGCTTTTTTCCATTTGACCTAAACTGGTTTTTAACATATTATTTTTTCAGTATTTTTTTTGTATTTCTTTCACCAAGCTGTTGATTTAGTTTTCATGATTTTTTCTGTATCGCTCTCATTTCTCCTCCCAATTTTTCCTGCATCTCCCTTAATTGTTTTCAAAGTCATTTTTGAGCTCATCCATAGTCTGAGCCCATTTTCTGTTTCTCTTGGATATTTTGGATATGGGAGCTTCAAATCTGTCATTGTGTGAGTATGTGTTTTGATCTTCCATGAAAGTAAAGTAATTCTCTATAGTCAGATACTTTTTATTGTTGTTTACTCATTTCTTCTGCCCAAGACTAATTTACAGCACTTCCAAGGCTTTGGGTATGTTTTGGGGACACTCCACTTTTGACCTTTATTCCTCCAAGGTCTTATGCTTTCTTGCCTGTGCTTTGATATGTAGATGACCACAGCACTACTCTCTACCCAGGAACTGTAAGCAGGAACATTGCTAGGCTGGCTATCTTAGTATGGAAGCCCAAATTGCAACCTGGATCTGAGTGTAGGCAAACAGAGTCCTGACCCCAGGGAGAGCCACCTTACCATCTGTGGACTGTGCTCTGGAGGTTCAGGTTGGATTCTCACTGCAAGTTCTGCAACCAGTGCTCTTTAATCCACAGTCATTTTGGTTTAGCCAAATTCTCTCCCTGCACCTTCAAGTTGTTCCTGGGCTGTGCTGCAACTGAGGCTTTTTCCAATTCCTGGTCCTGTTGAAACATGCCTTTCCTGCAGAATTTCTGAGTTATCTTCAACTGGGAAAACATATCACTCAGTCTTTCTGTGGGTTCTACCCCTTTAAATATTGACTTGAGGCATAATTTGATAGCTTTTGGAGTACCATGGGGAAGGAGTTCCTGGGAAAATGTTGCCTTTATGCCACCATCTTTGTGCCTCCCCAACAGAAAAACATTCTTAAAAAGAATAATTGAACAAATGGGGAAAGATGTATAAAATTCTTTGAAAAAAACTTAAAAGAGAGGGGGTGTAGGCCAAGATATTTCATATAATAAGATTTTTCTTTATTACAATGAGCTATTGCAAAGATATGGAATTAGGGAGGTGGTTAAGAGAGGAAACAACATATATACTCAATGGGTTATAGACATCATCAGAGGTGGTTAAGAGAGGAAACAACATATATACTCAATGGGTTATAGACATCTGGAGTAAGAAAGGGGGGGGGAATGGGGGAAGGGGGTGATGTGAGTGATGGAGGAGAGGATGGACCATGGGGGGAGAGTGATCAGATATAGCACATTTTCTTTTTTACTTCTTGCAAGGGGCTGGTAGTGGATGGCTTGTCTGGGACCATAGGGCCAGGTGGATGCTGGGCCTAAAGGGTGGTATGGGGGCTCAAGGCCTCTTGACCCCAGGGCCAGGCATCTGTCTGCTGCATCACTCAGATACCCTACAGCAGAGTCAGAGTGAAAGGAGAGAGAAAATATAAAAAATGGTAGGGGAGAAATACAAAAGGAGGGAGTTGCAATCAGCAATGGCAATAGTGGAAAAATATGGAAGTAACTTTTGCTATGGACTTATCATAAAGAATGTGATCCACCCATGACAGAGTTGTTGGTGTTGGAACAAAGACTCAAGCACATTTTTTATTATTATTATTTTGGGGGGGTGCAGAGCAAATGTGGCTGGGTGGCCTGCCTGGGGCCGCATAGCAGAGTGATCGTTGGGTGTCTGAGGCTGGATTTGAACCCAGGTGCTCCTGGCTTAAAGGCCAATGCTCTATCCGCCACCCAGCCACCCCTACTATTATTACTATATTATTATATTTTGGGTCTTTTTTTCCTTTGTTTTGGTTTTTGCAGGGCAGTGGGGTTGGGGTGGCTTGCATGTCACACATCTAGGTGATTGTTGAGTGTATGGGGCCGGATATGGCCTCAGGTGCTCCTGGCTCCAGGGCTAGTGCTTCGTCCATTGCTCCACCTAGCCATACCTACAATTATTACTATTATTTTTTTCTTTTTTTCTCTCCCCTTTGCTTTATTGCTCAAGTGAGACTATATTTTTTGGGGGGAGGGGGTATTTAGTTTACTCTTAAACAAGAATATTTTATTAATGTATAAAAACATTATTAGTAAAATATGAGAATAAATAAATATTAAATATAAAAAAAAGTAAAAAAAAAAAACTTAAAAAGTAGAATTGACCAAATTGAAAAGGAAGCACAGTCACCCAATGAAGAAAATAATTTCTTAACATACAGACCTGGGCAAGTTGAAGAAGATTCTGTGAGACATGAAAAAATAAAAAATAAAATAATATCAAATGCATGAAAAAATGGGTGAAAATGTGAAGTATATTTTTGGAAAAATTATCTAGATAAGATAATTTTATAATCATTGGACCATTTGAAAATCATGATAAAGGAAAGAAATTTTCAGATAAATCTGCCTAAATAGCCTAGAACCAAAGAGCATAATAAAAATTGAACAGATCCAATAACCATCTCCTGAAAGAAATTCAAAAACTGAAAACTTCCAGTTATTTCTTAAGACAAATTCTAGAACTCCTAAGTCAAGGAGAAAATATTGAAAGCCACTAGGAAGAATTATTTAGGTATTGTGGAGTCATAGTAATGAATACACAAGACATAGCAGGTTCTACTTAAAGGATTGGAAGAAGTAGAATGTTATACTGGACAAAAGTTCTAGGGCGGCTAGGTGGCACAGTGGATAAAGCACCGGCCCTGGAGTCAGGAGTACCTGGGTTCAAATCCAGTCTCAGACACTTAATAATTACCTAGCTGTGTGGCCTTGGGCAAGCCACTTAACCCAATTTGCCTTGCAAAAACCTGAAAAAAAAAGTTCTAGATTAATTTACCAAGAAATGAACTGAGTAAATTATGCACATTATAACAAATTATAAGAACTCTGAGGTACTAAATCACAACAGATTGGCTTATTTTAACAGAAAAAGAAAATTACAAATTGACTAATATGATAAAAAAAGGAAAATAACAAATATTGGAAGGGTGTTGGAAAATTGGGACATATACACAACTTGCGGAGTTGGGAATAGATCTAATCATTCTGGAGAGTGATTTGGATCTATGGTCAAAAGATAGTATCTCAAACCCCCATTGATTCAATAATGCCTCTATCACATCTGTACCCCAAAGAGATTTTAGAAAATGAAAATAACTAATGGGTACAAAATTATTTATAACATTTTTTGTCATGACAACAAATTGGAAATTGAGGGCATTCCCATCAATTTAGAAATGTTGTGGTATGTGATTGTGGTGGAATATTATTATGAAATGACAAGTAGGATGCTTTCAGAAAAATTTGAGCTTGCATAAAATGATGCAAAGAGAGAGTACAACCAAAAGGATATTGTATACAGGAATGGCAATATTATATGATGCTCATCTGTGAATGGCTTAGCTATTCTCAGCAATTAAATGATCCAAGAGAATTCCAAAGGACTTTTTATGACAAATAGTATCCACTTCCAGAGAAATAACTTTTTAAAATAATGAAATGAAAGAATGAAAGAATAGAAGGAACAAAACAGTTCTCCCAAAGAGATGGAAACTCTAAATAGGAAAAACTTGCCCTTTTGTAATAGAAACAGCATTATAGAAGTCTATATTCCTGAGACAAAGAAGTAAGAAACGGGAAATAGGCTATTTCATTGCCTATGTATATTCTACTAACCTTGAGGAAACTATCCTAACACTCAACTAGCACCAGTTCTCTCTCTCCTAACCACGAGTCACAAAGGGCATAGATTTAAACTGGTGAACCATGAATTATCTAGCATGAAAGAAGGCCGAGATGCTTTGATATCTGGTGCTCAGGAAAACCACATTCAGAGGGAAATGAGTTGAAAGAGATAAATAGGGGGAAATATGATACAAAACCCTGATGTTACTGAAAATTTCAGGAAGAGAGCGTAAAGACCTTGAGCACAAACAGATAAACCAGAACAAAAAAATACTAATTTACAAATAGAATAAATAAGTTAAATCAATTATGAATAAATACTGCAAAGTGAAGGAAAATGATTCAAAAATTGATGACTCAAAGGACTCTGGATTTTGATATCATGTAACTATGCTACTGAGTGATTTAAAAGAGAAATGACAATTTGAAGAGAATACTCCATGTATTTCATAATTTAAATAACTGATAGAATAGAAAAATTTACATAAGAGGTATCTGGTCTTACTCCCAAAAAGCAAGAGCTATGATTGGGAATTTAAATACACAAAAGTTAAGTGCAATTTGGAAGAAAAGAAAATTGAAATGGTGTTAAAAGAAAAATATGCTGTATAGATAACTAAAATATATTGATTTTAAGGTAACTTAATGGATTATTGGTCTTTCAGAAGAAATAGATCAAAAACCCTGAATATTATAATGCAAAACTCAAGACAAGAAAACTGCCCAGAACTTCTAAAGATGGGGAAAAATAAATTTAAAGAATCCCTTGAACACTTAACAAAAAAGGCTAAAACTCCCTAGACACATAGTTATTAAATTCAACAACTTCATTGTGAAACAACAAATTCTACAAACAATGAGAAATATCAAATATCAAGGAAAGAAAATTCAGACAATACAGGACTATTTTACTTTCAATGGAAAATACAAGAGGTATTGGAAAAAAAAATGTTCCAAAAAGTAATGGAGTTGAAAACATAGCCCAAATTGACCTACACTACAAATCTGAGCTTAAGCATAGATGAGAAAATGATAGATGTTCAGTAATAAGTAGGAAATTGAAATTTTTAGAAAGAAAATCAGACTAGTTGAGATTACTTGCTTTTTGAACACCCTGAGTCAATAAAAATGCAGAATGGGGAAATAAATGCAAAATCCAAGATCAGCAATAATAGCTTAGTGATAGCAGAGGTTCCTCTTTCTAATGTACACAGAGACAAAGGTGAATATAACAGTCCAATTAACATAGAGGTGTGTATTATAGGTTAACCTCAAGGCATTCTGTCTTAAGGTCTCTCTCTCTCTCTTTCTTTCTCTCTGTGTGTGTGTGTGTGTGTGTGTGTGTGTGTGTGTGTGTGTGTGTGTATATATATATATATATATATATATATATACAAAAACCAGATTATAAAATGGCAGGTGATTGGATGGGGGGGAGAGGAGGAACATAGAGTAGTATCTGATTTGCTCAAGTCTAATAAAGGACTAACAATGAGGGAAAGGTAACTCCTATGACACCTCAAAAAGAAAAGAACCTTTGTGGAAATGGGAGAGGAGACAGGAGGATTAATTGAAAAGTTAGAGGGTGGGGGGAGACTGTTTTGATTATGGGAGAGGATGTCATTGATAAATGTTCTTATGAGTAATGAGAAATGTTTTATGAAGAAATATGCATCTTTTATTGTTTGAAGAAATTTTTTCTTGAAAAGACAACTCATCATACCTCATTTGAGAGGGCAGAGGGCTTTAGGAGTTACAGTGCAGCACAGGGCTAATAAGACATGCATAAAAATGGTGTGGGAGAAACTGGAGGAGAGGTCCAAGGATGAGTACCTTGGAAGTCTTGATTCAAGAGAATAGAGAAAACCTAAACATGTATAAGTACTATGAATTTGAGAAAGAGGGGCTAGAATAGACAGAAAGGAAGTTTGAATAATGAAGACAGTCAAGGAAAAAAATTTCCACTCTAAAAAGGGATGCAAAAAGTGAAACTTTAAAATTTAATGAACATTTAATTGAAGGAGAAAAGGGGAATTTATTTTGATTGAGAGGATAAAGGGGGAAGAATTAAATAACTAGATTAAAAAGAAGTTATAAAAAGGAGCTAATGAGTAAAGGTAACAAATGAATTGCAAGTATTAGGGTTGAGGGGGAATAAAAGCATTGGAAACAGTGCTATATTAAAATGATTCAGCTAAAGTAGCTGAAAAGATATAGAACTATATTCACAGCAGAAGGGATAAATAACTTTGAAAAATATTTCAGACAAATATAGAAATATAAATTCAATTCTCATAATTTTAAAGATAGATTAAACTGTTCAATAAAATAAAAAAAGACAGGTTAACTAAGAAAACAAAAGCTCACAATCCAAGGAAGGTAATTTAAAAATAAAATTATACAAAGAATAAACTGACAGCACAAGGAAAAAAAATATTATTTATAGAGTGAATCCGAACACAGGAGTTACAATCATGCTCTCCAACCAATTAGAAAGCAATATGAAAATAATTTAAATAGATAAACTAAAAAAAGGTTCTGAATGATAACATGGAAAACAAACCGACAATAGAAATCTTATATGTTCCAAAATCTTTAGCATCCAAATTCGTAAAAGAAACATGTTGAGCTACAAGAATTCATAAATAGAAATACAATCGTTACAAGATACTTCAGTACCTAAATTGTTACAGAGTTTCACTTTAAATGTTTCATTGTATATGGAGATTGTATACTTAGCAATGGCTTCCTAAAGATATAAACCTAATATTGAAATTCTCTGGTTGAAAAGGCTGATATTTGTACCTTTTATTATCTTTAAAAAATATTCACTATTATATGGGGTAGCTTTCAAGTTTGGATGGAAGGGATATTGGGAAAAAGAATGCCTATTTAAATATACATTTATAAATATTTTAATAATTAGACAGACAGACAGACAGATAGATAGATAGATAGATAGATAGATAGATAGATAGATAGATAGATAGATGCTGCCATTCCACAACTCATTTGTACAGGTTCACAGAGATGAAACATAACATATGTCAGATTTTTTGATATGCTTTTGATATGTTTTTGATTTTTCTCATCTTTTTTCTAAAAATAAAATTTATCATAAGATATAATTCTTTAGAAAGGGACAGATGAGAGGTTATAAAGTTATTTAGATAATATAAAATGTAAAAAATCAAATTTTATTTTAATACAATAACTTCTTAAGGCTCTAGTTTGCTGTAAAGAGCCTGGGAGTTGAAATTTATTTGTGTGTTGTTTTTCCCAGTTTAGGAAAAGAAAAATGTAACAAACAGTAGAATTAGAAAAAAATTTCTTGTTTCAAAAACAGGTGTGGTTCATGTTAGAGAAAGAGGAGTGAAGGCAGTGATAGCAGATATTGCTGTGGAAATAGTTCAACTGTGGTTGTGGTGGCACAATATCTGAAGTTTTCTTCTTCACAACATGAAAGATGACTTCTAATTGTACTAGCAGACAAGTGTGTGATTGTGTTTTTATTTTTGTTTTTTGTTGTGGATGTTGTTGTATATGTGAATGTTGTTATATGTATTTCTTCAAATAGAGTTGGGAGAGAGTAAAAAAACATAGGATGAATCATCAGTTCTCATCTAGTTCTTACCTTCTTACTTACGCTTTTTTTTATTATACTGAAGAACACATTTAAATTATTTAATATTGCTTCTCATTAAATATCAGTGCTTGACTCTGCCATCATGCTGCTTGAAAATCTTTGACATGAAGGACTGGGGAAGTTCTGCGATCTACAAAGGGGAAGTGACCTTTCTTAGCAAAGTGCTGGAATCTCAAGACCCATTTTGTTTTTAGAGAAATTTGCTCTCTAATTATAAGTTCTCTAATTGAAAGAGTCTTTTCATGATTTTATACTTTCAAGTACATAATTACAATAGGGTAGCACCATTTTATAAATAATTTTCCCAGTGGATAAAGCTGTAATAATAATAATAATAATAATAATAATAATAATAATAATAACCACATTTTGCATAAAATTTTTAAAAGAAAAGAAAAAAAATCTAGTTTTGTGTGCTGCTTTCTTAAATTATTTTTCTCTTCCTTAATTGTTATAATTATTATAGTAGCAATCCTGTCAATTAATTAATCAATCAAACAACATTTATTAAGTGATTTCTATGTCCCAAGGCCTGTGCTTAGGGTTAGGGATACCAAAAAAGAAGTGGGATTAAGTCAATGCATAACCATTGCCCTTCCAAAATGAATTTGAAAGGGAAGACTGGTCTCAAAAATAATAAAAATAGACCACAAATAGGAGGGATATTAACTGAAATGAGCCAACTCTCCTCTAAAAGAAAGAAATATGGGCAGCAATCTCTTACTTTTCAGTAATTATTTTCTTGGGTTTTTACACCTGCACCAGAAACATTCCTGAAGCATTGGTACTTCAATTTATTCCTTCATTTCCTCTCTGCCCTACTACTAATAAATCACTAATTCCTCTGACCTGACACTGGATTACCAGTATCTCTATTTAATCTGGCATTGTTATTTAGCTTTCTCCTCAATAACACTTGAATTTGGACTTTAAAATATTTCTGTTGTCTACATTTTCTCTACACTCCTTTTTCTGCTCTTTGAAGGAAGGGTCTATTGTTTGCCATTATTACTCCAGAACCTTAATTTAGTACCTTGCACATAATATATCCCCACAAACTGTTTATTGAACAGAATTTTGACTTCCTTCTTTGCTCCACAAATAAAGACCTGCTTTTAAATCCAAGCAGTTTTACACTATTATCTGCCTTATAAATTCAATGGAGGTTAAGGAGGGATAAGTATAATTTGAACCTTTGTCACTCAAATAGGCTGAGATATACCTCATCCGAAGAGCCATGAATTTCTGTTGGACACTGAACTTCTAACAACCAGTTTATAGAACAAAGCAAATGACAGAAAGAACAAGAGCTGCTTACTCTTCAGAAAAGAAGAAATAAGGAGAGAAAAGGAGGATAAAATTTTCAAATAATTGAAAGTTAATTAACTGAAAAAGATATATTCCATGAAGCTCCATAAAGTGTTAATATCAGTCGATAGAAGTCATAGAAAGAATGATTTTCACCCCAGATAGGGTGAATACTTAGTTCTTCTAAACTTTATTAGCTTTAATATTCATATTTACACTGACTTTTGATTCATCCTTGGAAATGAAGTACTATAAAATATCATCCTCTTATTGTCAGTGAAAAATCATCTGATGTTACTATCCATATTAAGTTCTAAGGCAGGAGCTCTTATCCTTGTTAATAGCATGGACCTCTTTGTTAATCTCATGAATCTCCAAGGACCCCTTTTCAGGATTATGTTTTTAAATGCATACAATAGAATACATAGATTATTAATTATACAGAAATAAAGAATTTCTTTTCCTATCCAAATTCTCCCCCTGACATATATTCACAGTCCCTTTAAATATTCTTCTCCTAGGGCAGCTAGGTGGTGCAGTGGATAGAACACTGGTCCTGGAGTCAGGAGGCCTGAGTTCAAATCTGAATTCAGACATTTAATAATTGCCTGTATGTGGGCAATTGATCTTGACCTTTGGCAAGTCACTTAATTCCATTGCCTTAAATAAATAAAAATTTTAATAAAAAAGAACTCTTCTAAAGGATTTGAAATATATTCAATCAGCAGTTGGAGGATCATAAAGTGGTAAGAGAGGAAAGAATTATCAACATGATGATATGGTAGGTTAGGGATATCTGAGAAAGGTATAAAATCCTCATTGAGCTTAAAATGAGTTTATTATCCAAGTTTTGGCAATGAATGAATTGGAATGGTGCACCAAATAAAAGTCAGAAATCTAATAATAGATTTGAAACCATAAATGAAATGGAGGTAGAAAGAAGAGTCCCAATCTAAATATCATAGATATTGAGTTAATTATTAGAGGTAAATTTGAATTCTAATTGGAACAAGAGAGAAGAAACATAGCTTCGCCTTGGTTATAATTGGCCTTAGTGATTGGACGGCTAGGTGGCGCAATGGATAAAGCACCAGCCTTGGAGTTAGGAGTACCTGAGTTCAAATGCGGTCTCAGACACTTAATAATTGCCTAGCTGTGTAGCCTTGGGTAAGCCACTTAACCCCATTTGCCTTGCAAAAACCTAAAAAAAAAATAATAATAATAATTGGCCTTAGTGATTGATGAATGAATATACTTTAATCCAGAGGTGTCAAGTACTTGGCTCCAAGTCATAAACTGCCCACAAACTAAAGAGTGCAAAAAAACTGGAAAATATAATCAGGAAATATATTTTAGAATTAAAAAAATAGATAATATAACATTTTTGTTGCTCAATCCTCTCAGTCATATATGATTTTCCATGACTCCATTTTGCAATATTCTTGACAAGATACAGGAGTACATTGTCATTTCCTTCTCCAGATCAGTTTATAGTTGAGATACTGAGTCAAATTGAATTAAGCAACTTGTCCCATGCTACACAGGTAAGTTAGACTGGACTTGAAATCATGATGACAAATCTTTCTGATTGCAAGCTCAGTGCTTTTTACCCTGTGCCATCTAGCTGCCCATAATACAACATAGATAATGTTAAATTGTGGTTTTCTAAGTTTACAAGGATCCATTTCTATTTTAGTTCAAAATCTATGCTCTAAGTTATTGGTCAAAACAAAAAGAAAATGTGTTGGGATGATAAAATGAAAGAAAAAGAAATGAAATTGAGAAAAAAAAGAAGCTATCTAAAATGGATAGCAGATAAAGAATTGAGAGATAATCTAGATTTGGATGAATAATAGTATCCAACTATTATTTATCAATTTGTAGCTATAGTGAAAATATGCAAAAATAAGATTTAAAAATACTTCAATTCTGTATATTTTATTTTTCCCTTTCTTACTTAGTAATGCTTCATTTGCAAATCCCAAACTAAGAAAGAAATTAAAGAAATGAATGCAAGAAAAATTAAATTTGATAAGTATATAGAAAAAAGGAATGGTTTATTAGACATTTTATCTTTTATTTAAATGAGTATAGGACATTTACAAAAAAAAATCTCACCCTAGGGTAAAAAGGACTTATAAATAAATGTAGAAAAGTTGAAATTTTAAACATTACTTTTATAGATCATCAAACAAATAGAATGATAATAATAATAACTAACATTTGTGTAGTGTTTTTTAAGGGTTGTGATGCTTTTTGCATACATAATATCATTGAATTCTCAAAACAAAACTATAAGCTAGATACTATGGGCATCATTAGCTCTATTTGGCAAATAAAAACATATAGACTCAGAAATTATTATCCATGATCACATGATTTCCATGCACCAAAAGATGGTAGGAAAATGTGGTTATATAAACACATGTGGTATATATTTGTGTAGATGCATACATATAAAATATACATTCTCTCATTTAGAAATGATCAGGTCAAAAAAACAATTTATGGAAACAATAAAATGCAATGTAAAAAAATTAAAAAGCAATGATAAAGAATATAAAAATTTATAGAATGATCCTAAAGTAGCTTTATAATAAATTTCTTTCCCCCAGTGTAAATCTTAACAAAAAGACATAATTGGACTGAACTTGAAGTCTTCAAAATAGAAATTAATACATTAAAAAAAACAAGAAATGAGATCACAAAATTCAAAGAAGAAATTAAGAACATTCAAACAGAAAAAGAAAACCAAATTAATAAAAAAAGAGCAAATAGCAAATTTGTTACAAAGAACAATAAAATTTACAAACCACAGACTTCCAGGGTGAAACCAAGATGGCTGTAGGAAACTAGCAAATTCTCAGAACTTTATCAAAGACAACTTTATAACTTTTTAAAAAATTTTTTAATTTATTTTATGTAATGGAGTTAAGTGACTTGCCTAAAGTCACACAGCTAGGCAACTATTAAATGTCTGAGTTCAGATTTGAACTCAGGTCTTCCTTACTCCAGGGCCAGTGCTCTATCCACTGCACCATCTTGCTGAACTTCCAAAACAACTCTAAGTGAAGCCTCCACACAGATCTTTAAAGCTACAGATCCCACCAAAATAAAAAAAAGCAAAACCATTTCTTAACAGATCTTCTAAGTTGATTTGGGCCAAAAAATTGTTTTACTCAGGCATTCTGTGGATTCTTCCCACAGTCATAATTTTTTTGTCTTTTATTTTTTCATTAATATTTTATTTGTTTTCCAATTATAAAAATAGTAGTTATTTGTAAGATTTTTTGATGTTTTAAATTTTACAATTTTCCCTCACTCTCCCTTCCCTCTCCATCCCCCTACAGAAGGCAGACTGATAATCTTTTCATGTTTCCATGCTATACATTGATTGAAATTGAATGTGTTGAGAGAGAAATCATATCATTAAGGAGAAAGTAAAATAACAAAGATAGCAAAATAATGCAGTACATAAGATACTATAAAAAAATGAAGGTAATAGACTCTGGTCTTTGTTTAAACTCCACAGTTCTTTCTCTGGATACAAATGGTATTCTCCATGGCAATTACTCTAAAATTGTTCCTGGTTATTGCATTGATGGAATGAAGAAATCCATTAAGGTTGAGCATCACCACCATGTTGCTGTTAGAGTATACAATGTTCTCATGGTTCTGCTCATCTCAACATCAGTTCATGCAAGTCTTTTCAGGCTTCTCTGAAATCCCATCCCTCTTGGTTTCTAATAGAAAAAATAGTTTCTAATAGACCAATAACATAATTATACCACAATTTGTTCAGTCATTCCCCAATTGATGGATATTCATTCGATTTCTAATTCTTTGCTACCACAAACAAGGCTGATATGAATATTTTGTCATGTTTTTACCCTTTTTCATTATCTCTACAGGGTATAGACCCAGTAGTGGTATTGCTGGATCAAAGGGTATGAACATTTTTATTGTCCTTTGGGCAGATTGCTCGCCATAAAATCTGGATGGGTTCACAGCTCCACCAACAATGTATTAGTGTCCCAGATTTCCCATATCCCTTCCAACATTGAACATTGTCCTTTCTGGTCATATTGGCCAATCTTACAGATGTGAGGTAGTACCTCAGAGATGATTCAATTTCCATTTTTCTAATCAGTAATGATTTAGAGCAATTTTTCATATGACTATGGATAGCTTTGATTTCCTCATCTGTAAATTGTCTTTGCATATATTTTGCAACATCATAATTTTAAGAATTTTGAAGTGATCTGAGAGAGAGTTTCTGGGATTCCTGCCTCCACTCCACTTGCCTTGGTTCAGTCTACATGAGTGTTGTTTTTCTATTGATAAAGGGAGGGCTAGTACTTAGAGGATTTGTACAAAATTAAATCATAAATTAATCTTACTCTATTAGATTCTATAGTTCACTAGTGATGTAGTGCACTAGGGACAAAGGCATAGTGGGTACTTAGAAGAGATGAACAAAAGTAGATCATTAAGTGATCTTGCCTTACTCCATATTTTAGTTAACAAGGATTATAGAGACAGAGATAGAGGTATACCTGATACTTTAGTTAACAAGAATTGTAGTGCTATAGTTGTAGAATTATAAGGATAGAGGAAATGGATATATATGTATATATCTATATCGATATCGATATCGATATAGATATCGATATAGATATACATATCGATATCTATATAGATATCGATATAGATATCGATATAGATATAGATATAGATATAGATATAGATATAGATATAGATATAGATATAGATATAGATATAGATATAGATATAGATATAGATATAGATATAGATATAGATATAGATATAGATATATCATGAAGCAAATTTGCTTTACCTGATAGTTTAGAAGGAGTAAATTTAAAGGTGAAGGGTATAGATGGTTCATGAAATAATTTTGTTTTCCATGAATCTTTAGTTCATAAAGATTGTGTGTATATGGAGAGTACTTGAAAAATAGTGTGGTGTACATTTATTATAATTTGATAGTATTTATTACTGCTGAAAAATGTATTTCTAATTGGCAAAAAGATGGGCATGTACTTTGACAGTGACTAGGAGACAATGTTGCTTATTAATCAATTAAACAACCATTGAATAAGGTACTTCTATCAGAAAAAAATAAAAGCAGTATGTTTTGACAGAGGGGTTGTGATACAGAGTTAAAACAATAAAGACATGAAAAGAAGGATTATTCTAGGAGGTTAGATATTAGAGGATAAAAAAACACCACATGAAAAGGATCAAAGATCGATTTTAGAAGAGAGAGAAAGAAAGGAGGCTATAAACACTGAGTTAATCCTAATTTCAAGAGATTTGGCCCAAAGAGGGAATATCATACATAATCAGATGGATATAAAAATATATCCTATCCTACAGATATGTGGTGGGTGGTGGAGGAGGAGGAGAAGGAACTGATTAAAAGGAGGGCAAAGGGGGGCGGAGCCAAAATGGCAACATGAAGGGATCAGTTTTAGGAGCTCTCTGATAAAAACTCATAAACTAAGGACTCCAACTAAACTTTCAAGAGACAGAACCGACAGAGACCCAATGAGGCAGTTCTCCTACTCAAGGTAACCTGGAAAAGAGCAAAAAGGCTCTGCTCCCCGGGGTCAGAGGGGCAGCCCGCCAGAGGGGTGGCCCGCCAGAGCCAAAGAACTTCAGCCTCTCAGAGGCAGCCCCAGGGCGCTTGGGAGTCTTAGTTCACAGCAGTCGGGGAGTCTCCTGAGCTGCACCCCGGGGAGCACCAGCACAAAGTGGGGGAGCAGTGGGGACCTCTACCAGAGTGAGCACCTGGAGACCAGCCCTCAGGGCACACAGCCAGCAGCTTGGTCTTTCAGCAGCCCAAATCCAGGAAACAGAAGCAGGCGGAGTGGGTAAGCAGGAGCCCCCAGGGCATGAGCCCATTGAGCTGAGGGAGGGGAGTGAAGAGAGAGAGACTGCAGAGCTCTGTCCTCTGCCTCTGGAACTGGACTCTGGGGCTCTGACCACATTCAGATCCTGATCCCAGTCTAGGCCCCCCCATAGAACAACAGCCCCCCCCATCTCGGCCCCGTGGAAGAGGGGGGCACTTATGGTCATTCACATACCAGGAGGGAGGACAGAGCCTTACACACTGAGACCCTTGTGGGAGTGTCACAAAAGCTCAGGAAGCACCCCCAAAAAACAGGCTTAGGCTGGGAAAATGAACAAGCAAAGAAATAAGAGGAAGACCATTGAGAAATATTTTGCAAATGAGCGCAAGAAGGATCAAAATACTCTGTCTGAAGATGAGGAAGCACAAGCTCCTGCATCTAAAGACTCCAAGAAAAACAGAAATTGGGCTCAGGCTATGATAGAGCTCAAAAAAGTCTTTGAAAATCAAATGACGGAGTTGGAAGAAAAACTGGGAAAAGAAAGGAGAGAGATGCAGGAAAAACATGAAAATGAAGTCAGCAGCTTAGTCAAGGAAATCCAAAAAAATGCTGAAGAAAATAGCATGCTAAAAAACAGCTTAGGTCAAATGGATAAAACAGTTAAAAAAGTTATTGAGGAGAAGAATGCTTTAAAAAGCAAAATTGGCCAGATGGAAAAAAAGAGATAAGAAAACTCTCTGAGGAGAATAAATCCTTCAGACAAAGAATAGAATTTAGGGAGATTGATGAATTTACCAGAAATCAGGAATCAATACTTCAAAACTGAAAAAATGAAAAATTAGAAGAAAATGTGAAATATCTCATTGAAAAAACAACTGATATGGAAAACAGACTTAGAAAGATAATTTAAAAATTATTGGAATACCTGAAAGTCATGATCAGGAAAAGTGCCTTGACATCATTTTCAAAGAATTACTGCAGGAAAATTGCCCTGATATTCTAGAAGCAGAGGGCAAAATAGAAATGGAGAGAATCCACCGATCCCCCCGAGAAAGAGATCCCCCAAAACCAACCCCTAGGAATATTATAGCCAAGTTCCAGAACTCCCAAGTCAAAGAGAAAATATTACAAGCAGCCAGAAGGACACAGTTCAAATATCGTGGAGCTGCAGTCAGGATCACACAGGACTTAGCAGCACCTACATTGGAAGCTGGTAGGGCTTGGAATACAATATACCGGAAGGCAAAAGAGCTTAGAATGCAGCCAAGAATGAACTACCCAGCAAGGCTGAATGTCCTCTTCCAGGGAAAAAGATGGACTTTCAATGAACCAGGGGAATTTCAAAGGTTCCTTTTGGAATGGACAGAGCTGACCAGAAGGTTTGATCTTCAGATACAGGACTCAGGTGAAGCATGGAGATTGGAGGAGAGGGGGGAAATATGAGGGACTTAATGAGGATGAACTGTATGTATAGAAAAATGATACTGATAATATTCATATGAACCTTCTCAGTTAATAGAGCAGGTAGAGGGAGCTTTTATAGTTGAAGCACAGGAGAAAGCTGAATTTGAAGATAAAATATGGTGTAAAAATGGAGTCAATAGGGAAAAAAAGGGAAATGGAAAGGGAGAAAGAAAAAAGAGAGGGGGAATAGTCCAAGATATTTCACATAATAATATTTTTTTATTACAATGAGCTATTGCAATGATATGGAACGGGGAAGGCAAGGGGGAATGAGGGAACCTTTGCTCTCGTCAGAGATGGCTAGGACAGGAAATAGCAAATATACTCAATGGGGTATAGACATCTGGAGTAAGAGGGAGGGGGGAGCAGGTGGAAGGGGTGGGGATGTGAATAAAGGAGGAGAGGATGGACCATGGGGGGAGAGTGGTCAGATATAACACATTTTCTTTTTTACCTCTTGCAAGGGGCTGGGATTGGATGGCCTGCCCAGGACCATAGGGCCAGGTGGATGCTGGGTCTAAGGGGTGGTATGGGGTCTCAGGGCTTCTTGGCCCCAGGGCCAGGAATCTGTCTGCTGTGCCACTCAGTGACCCTACAGCAGAGTCAGAGTGAAAGGAGAGAGAAAATATAGTACATGGTAGTGGAGAAATAAGAAAGAAGGGAGTTGCGATCAGCAATGGCAATGTTGGAAAAATATGGAAGTAACTTTTGTTATGGACTTATCATAAAGAATGTGATCCACTCATGACAGAGTTGATGGTGTTGGAACAAAGACTGAAGCACATTTTTTCTTATTATTATGTGGGGGGAGGGTGCAGGGCAAGTGGGGCTGAGTGGCCTGACTGGAGCCACATAGCAGAATGATCTTTGGGTGTCTGAGGCCGGATTCGGACCCAGGTGCTCCTGGCTCAAGGGCCAATGCTCTGTCTGCCACCCAGCCACCCCTACTATTATTACTATTTTATTTTATTTTGGGTCTTTTTTTTTTCTTTCTTCTTTTTGGTTTTTGCAGGGCAGTGGTGATCGGGTGGCTTGCATGTCACATGGCTGAGTGATTATTGGGTTTACAAGTCTGGATATGGACTCGGGTGCTCGTGGCTCCAGGGCTGGTGCTTCATCCATTGCACCACCTGGCCATACCTACAATTATTACTATTATTCTTTTTAATTGTAATTTTTTTCTCTCCCCTTTACTTTTTCGCCCAAGCAAGTCTATCTATATTCATGGGGGAGGGGTATTTTGTTTGCTTGTAAACAAGTATATTTTATTAATGTAAAAAAAATTTGTATGAAATGAGAATAAAAAACATTAAATAAAAAAGTGAAAAAAAATAAAAGGAGGGCAAAAGTTAAAAAGTGAAAATTAAAATTAAAAAGAAAAGCTGAAGAAGAAAGAAAGCAAAACATTTATTAGGAGGGATAAGGGGAAAGCAAAGAGACAAGTATAAATATGAGAAGTTAGCATGAAGGGGAATATGGAGTTAGTTATCTTAATTGTAAATCTGAATGGAATGAACTCTCATAAAATGGAAGCAGATAATAGAGTTAATTAAAAAACAGAATTCTATAATAATTTGTTTGCAATATTTTGTTTTACAATATTTGAAGCAAAGAAATACATACAGGGTAAAAGTAAAAGGTTGCAGCAAAATATATTATGTTTCAGCAGAAATAAAAAAAATTATGGGGAGTAATCCGGATCTTAGACAAAACAAAAGTATAAATAGAACATATTAAGAGGGATAAGGAAGGAAAGTACATCTTAAAAGGCAATGAGGGGCGGCTAGGTGGTGCAGTGGATAAAGCACCGGCCCTGGAGTCAAGAATACCTGGGTTAAAATCTGGTGTCAGACACTTAATAATTACATAGCTGTGTGGCCTTGGGCAAGCCACTTAACCCCATTTGCCTTGAAAAAAACCTTAAAAAAGGCAATGAAATAATAACAAAATCAAACTTATTTGCCCTACGTGATATAGCATTCAAATTCTTCAAGAAGCTACCTGAATTACATGGAAAAAGAGAAAATAAAATTATAATAGTGGGGGACCTCATCCACCTCTCAGAATTAGATAAATTGAACTAAAATTATAAACAAGAAGGAAGTTAAGAAGGTGAATAGCATTTTCGAAACCTTAGATATGATAGATCTCTGAAGAAAACTGAATGGGGATAAAAAGGAATATACCTTTTTTCTTCATAACACATTGTCCTATTCCAAAATGAACTATGTTCTACAGCATAAAAATCTTACAATCAAGTGATCAGAGAAGAACTATTAAATGTATCCTTTTCAGATACTGATAAAGTAAAAAATTCATGTAATAAAGGACCATGGAAAGATAAACCAAAAATTAATTGGAAATTATATAACCTAATTTTAAAGAATGAGTGACTCAAAGAATAAATCATAGAAATAATCAACAATTTCATCCAAGACATTGATAACAATGAGACATCATCACAGAATTTAGGGGATGCAGTCAAAGCAGTTATTAGGTGAAATTTTATATCTCTAAATGTTCATATGAATAAAATAGAGAAAAGGGGAATCAATAAATTGTTCATACAGCAAAAAACACAGAAAAATAACAAATTAAAATTCCCAATTAAATACCAAATTACAAATTCTGAAAGTCAAAGAAAAAATTAATAAAATTGAAAGTAATAAAACCATTTACCTAATGAATAAAATTAAGACTTGGTTTTCTGAAAAAAAAGATGAACTTTTAGTTTATCTGATTTTTAAAAAAAGATAGAAGACTACCAATATACCAGTATTAGCAATAAAAATGGTGAACTCACCACCAATAGGAGCAATTTAAAGTGATGATCAGGAGTTATTTTGTCCAACAGTGCACCAATAAATTTGACAAGCTAAGTGAAATGGATGAATAATACAAAAATAAAAAATCCAGATCAAAAATAACTCCATTTCAGAAAAGGAAATTGAAGAAACCATCAGTAAACTCCCTAAGAAAAAACATCTCCTGGTCCATTATGAATTTATAGGTGAATTCTACAAAACATTAAATGTACAATCAATTCCAATTCTATATAAACTATTTTTAAAAATAGTTCTGCCAAATTCTTTATATGAAAAAGTATGTTGCTTATACCTGAACCAGGGAGAGCTAAAATAAAGAAAATTATAGAATGATCTCCCTAAAGAACATTAATGCAAAAATCTTAAATAAAATTTTAGTAAAGATATTAGAATAAGTTATTATGAGGATAATATACCATGATCAGGTAGGATTTATATGAGGTAGACAGAACTGGTTAAATATTAAGAAAAAAATCAACATATTTGAACATATCAATAAAAAAATCAAACATAAATTATATGATTATCTCAACAGGTGCTGGAAAACCTTTGATAAAATAAGACACCCAATTCTATTAAAATACTAGAAAGTTTAGGAATACATAGTTTTCCTGAAAATAATTAGGAGTCTAAAACCATCAAGAAACATTATATATAATGGGGATAAACTAGAATCATTTCCAGTTAGATCAGATGTAAAACAAGTATACCCATTATCATCACATCTATTCAATATAATATTAGGAATATTAGCTTTAGCAATAAGAGAAGAATAAGAAATTGAAGGAATTTGCATTGGCAATGACGAAGAAAAACTTCTCTTTGTAGACAATATGATGGTATTAGAGAACCCTAAATAAATCAACCAAAAAAAAAAACTACTTGAAACAATTAACTACTGCAGCAAAGTAGCAGGATGTAAAATAAAATCAAATAAATCTTCCATATATGCACAAAAAAGTCCAAGGGCAAGAGATAGAAATATTCCATTTAAAGTAAATTTTATATAACATAAAGTACTTGGGAATCCACCTACCTCAAAAAACAAACTGAGAAATTGTATGAATACAATTACAAAATACTTTTTCACACAAATAAATTCAGATATAAAGAACTGGAAAAATGTTAGTTGCTTGTGATTAGGTCAAGCTAATATAATAAAAAGGACAATTTTACACAAATTAAATTATTCAATTTCACACCACTCAGACTATAACTCTATTTTCCAGAGCTAGGAAAATAGTAAGAAAACTTATCTGAAACAACAAAAGTTCAAGAATATAAAGGGAATGGCTAAAAAAATGCAAAGGAAGGTGGCATAGCTGTATTATGAAGTGGCAACTATCAAAACTGCCTGATTCTTCTTAAGAAATAGAGTATTAGACCAATGGTTTAGAACAGGTACAAAAGAAGCAATAGTAACTGACTATAGTAATCTACTGTTTGATCCAAAGACATTAACTTCTGGGATAAGAATTCACTATTTGACAAAAACTTCTGGGAAAACAAGGAAAACAATATGACAAAAACTAGACATAAACTGACATCTCATAGCAAAGATGATAATAAATTCAAAATGGGTACAGAATTTAGACATAAAGGGTGATACCACAGATCAATTAACAGATCATGGAGTACTCTATCTGTCAGATCTATGGAAAGGTGAGAAATTTATAACCAAACATTATTAACAGCAAAATGGATGATTTTTACTAAATTAAATTAAAAGGGCTTTGCACTTATAAAAACCAATGTAGCCAAGATTAGAAGGAAAACAGAAAGCTGGGAAACAATTTTTACAGTTGGGGTTCTGATAAACATATCATTTCTAAAATATATGAAAATTCAATCAAATTTATAAGATTTTTAAGTCTCCCCAATTGATAAATGGTCAAAGGACAGTTTTCAAATGAAGAAATCAAGGCTATATATAATCATATGAAAACTGCTCCAGATCATTATTGATGAGACAAAATGCAAATTAAAATAAACATGACATCAATGCTAAGAAGCCAACCACTCTACTATGTCTGCTAAGATGATAAAAGCGGAAAATGATCAATATTGGAGAGGCTGTGGACTTTATTGCACTATTGGTGGAGTTGTAAACTGATCCAACCATTATGGAGAACAATATGGAACTATACCTAAAGAGCAATAATATGATCATACCCAGAAGAAAAATGGAAAAAAAAATCCCATACGTTTCTGAATATTCATAGTAGCTCTATTTGTATTGAAAAAGAATTGCAAATTGAGGAGATGACCTTCACTTGCAGAATGGCTGAACAAATTATGGTAAATGAAAGTTATGTAGTTCTATTATTCTATAAAAATATGTATGGCCGGATTCTAAAGAATTACATGAACTGCTGCTGAGTGAAGTAAGCAGAACCAAGAGAACATAGTACACATTAACAACATTGCAAATTGATCAACTCTGATGGCTGCAAATCCTCTCAGTAGTTCAGAGATCCAGGCCAAACCTGGGAGATCTGTTATTGGTAATGATATCCATGTCCAGAAGGGGGGAAAACAACAAAAAACAAAACTACATAATCTGAATAAATACTATGTTCACTTTTTTAAAAAAAATTCTCTTATATTTTTGCTTCTTATCCTGTGCTTTTCTTTCTTTCCCCTTACCCCTAATTCCTCATTCACAAAATAACTAATATATAAACATGTTAAATACAAATGTGCATATACAACTTTTACCAGACAATTCCCCACTGATGGGAGGGGAGATGAGAAAGGAGGAGGGTAGGAAAATTTTCAACTTAAAAACATGCATGTGGATGAATATTAAAAAAATTCATAATTTGTAATTTAAAAAATAAAATAAACTATCAAGCTTAAAAAATAAAAAATAAATAAAAGGTCAAAGTCACTACCCTACCCTAAAAGAAATAATAATTCAATGGATTAGAAAATATAAACAGTAGTAAATGACTATAGTAATCTACTGTTTGACAAACCCCAAAATATTTTGATCATTTCTAATATATATATATTTCTGGAATTGAATCAAATTTATAAAATTGCAAATTATTCTCCAGTTAGTCAAAGGTTATGAAAAGGCAGTTTTAGATGAATAAATTAAAACTATATTAGTCATATGAAAATGTTTTAAAATCAATATTGATAAAAGAAATGCAAATTAAAACAAGTATGAGGTACCACTTTACATCTATCAAGTTGTCTAAGATGACAGAAAAGGAAAATGATCAATGCTGGAAAGGATAGGGGGTTGTGAACTGATCCAGCTATTCTGGAGAGTAATCTGGAATTACGCAAAAAGCACTAAAGCTAATCATATTCTTTGACCTACCTATATACATACTAGGTCTATATCCCAGAGAAATCACAAAACAAACCCAGGAAAAGTCTCACATGTTCAAAAATGTTTATAGCAGGTCTTTTTGTGGTGACAAAGAATTTCAAAAATTGAGGGAATGCTCATCTATTGAAGAAAGATTGAACAAATTATGGTATTGTTCTATAAGAAATCTTGAATGGTCAGATTTTAGACAAGTATGGAAAGATTTATTTGAACTGATGCTAAGTGAAATGAGAAAATCCAAGAGGATATTATGTTCAGATCAAGGACAACCCTGAGAATTCTGCTATGGACAATACCATCCATATCCAGAGGAAAAACATGTGGAGTCTAAATGTATACTATGCATATTTTTTCAAAACACGTTTTTAAGTTTAACTTTTCTTTCTAATTTTTTCTTTCCCTTTAGTTCTAATTCTTCTTTCACAACATGAATAATGTACAAATATGTTAAACATGAACTTATATGTACAACTTTTCTCAGACTATTCACCACCATGTGGAAGGGGGAGGGGGTAGACAATTGTGGAACCCATAAATTTGCTAACGGATGGATATTGATACCTCTGCGTGTAATTGGAAAAATCAAATTTCAATTTTTTTAAAAAAATTACAAATCAAATTACAAAGCCTATTTTTAATAAGGAGAAATAAAAGCAAAGACACTGAAAGTAATCCATTAATGAAATGCCACATGGTGGGGGAGCATATTGATTCACAAGTGAATTCCATATAGTTGTACAAAGTATATATAATTCCGATTCTATAAATTATATTTTCCTGGATTGTGAGATATGGAATCTTAATAAATTTTTTCTATGAAAAAATTTTGTCTTTGTCCCCAAAGAAGGCTAGGACTAGGTAGAAAAATGAAATATAAGTCAAAATCATGAATAGGTATTAATTTACATTAATTTACATTGTTATAAGAAATTAATAGCTGAATTAAGAAGGAAAATATAATTATGGAAAATAAGCAATTAAGCAGTAATAAAAGAAATAAGCATGGTATCATGTGCTTTCCTTAAAGCAATTTCTACATCTAAGACAGGTAAAACATAAGAAACTGACATAAATTTATCATACTATGAGTCAAACTTCAAAAGCTAAACAGTCAGTGGATATGAAAAGGAAAACAATGTAAACTCTAACCAGTATTTATTAAGGACTTGCTATAACTTTGCATAGTAACTACTTGGCACAGGAGATGCAAGATTGGTCTTTGAATCATAACTTTAAATCTGACCTCAGACACTTATTAGCTGTGCGAACCTGGGGAAGTTACTTAGCCTGTTTGCTTCAGTTTCTCATCTACAAATGTGTAGGAGAAGGGAAAACCATTCCAATATCTTTGCCAAGAAAACTCCAAATGAGGTCATCAAGAGTGAAATATGACTGAAATGATTCAATAACAAATGCTTTTTTTTTAATATGTGTGCCACCTATTGGTTCTGTAACCCTCAGAAAGTCACTGACCCAGGTATCTTTGAGGAAAAGATATAAAGATGTTGCTCCATAATGATAGAGGAACTTCTTATACTGAGCTCTTTATATCAAATAAATAATAAATATAGAGTTATCTCTTCCAAATTGTGGGGGCTGGAGGCATAGCAGACTCCCACAATCTGGAAAATACATTTAAACTTTTGTGACCTTTCCTTCATACCAGAGAAGAAATATGGACTTTCCTTTTTTTTCATTTATGTGGTGTTTACATTATGTTATTGTAAAATTTGGATTATTTTTTTCTATATGATCTGCTCTCTTTTGTGTGTCATCACCAGCTTACACAAAACTCCTCTTCTAATTCACACTTAAATCATAATGCCAATCCAAAATATATTGAAATCATGATCATTGGTGATGTGAAAAGGATAATTATACTTTTTTAAAAATGTTAAACAGATTACAGATTTTAATGGGCCTCTAATTCCATTAATGTGGCATAAATATATAGCGTACACCATGCATTCAAAACAACTTGTGTAGAACTCTCTCATGTCTTTCTGTCCTTCCTCTAATAAATTTCACAAGAGTTCTATGTGCCTTTCATTCATTCCTTTGTTATCATGTAATTACAAATTGCATATGTGGGTTATACAGTTATTCTTTAATATTGCTATGTAACCAGCCTATTTTCTTGTTTGTCTTTGATGAAATACTTTGAATAACTTCATTGTTATTGTCCTTTATTTTATCATAGATAATTTAGACAACTCCTTCTACTTTTAGATGATATTCAACTACAGGAATCATGATTTCTATATCAATACATGAAAGATTAGTGTTTTAGTGAAATCTTAGGTTTTTTAAAAGGATTTCATGATTTATTATTGGCAATGATCACAAATTTTTTCTTTCTTCTCAATTTTAGATCCAGCTCTCTTGAATGGTGTAGTCATTCTTGAGACTACATTTCCTAAGGGGCCCCCACTTTTTCTCATTTTAATCCTAACCCAAATCTATTTCCAGGCTTTTTTCCCATTGCTTATTGCCTTGTCCCCATGCAATACCTTGTTCTTTACCTTTTTTTCAGCTCATCTATTTAAATAGTCTTTCCCTAGATACTTAACCCCATTGTCTTGCAAAAAAAGAAAAAAAATAAAAAAAAACAACAAAAAAACAAAATTTAGGTAGATTCTGTTTTTGTTTGCTTCTATATATAATCCACTTAGACTAGATCTTGGAATATAGACTAAATAAATAGTCTACATATGTATGTTTAACACATGCATGTGGATACATGCATATGCATATATAAAAGTATGTATACATGGATGTATGTGTGTATCTGCTGATTTACCTAAATACATATCATTTCAACTTTCTAGTTCTCATTTCTCAATCTTAGAATGTGTGGATTGAACAAAGTGATCTCTAATGTCCTTTATAGTTCTAAATTCCTAGAATCAATATAATAGACAGAAAAATGAAATGCAAAAGCATTCATTAATCACTTACTCTGTGTCAAGAACTATGATATTCTCTGGAAATTCTCAAAATGAAGAAAGACAATTCTTGTTCTTCAGGACATTACTTTGGTACTAGGTAAAATAATGTTTATTGATAGGTTTCAATGTAGGACAAATCAAAATATCTGATGCCTCTTAGGTTGTAGAGATGGAGCAGATGATGAAGCCCTTAGTTACTTAAGAATGCAATGATAGGTCATTATAACCTTATACACTATACATTTTAGATATTTAGAAGTAATAGTAACAGCAATCGCTGAAGGATGAAGAGAAAGAGGAGGAGGAATGGCAGTAGCAGTAGTTTTCAAACTTGTGAAAAGGATCATATGTGATAGGGAATTTAAATATGATAAAATATATCAATAATATATTATATCAAGATTTTTTTGAAATGATTATTAGACTTGTAGGTCAATAGACATATTATACCTGAATTTAAATAAAGCATATTACAAAATCTCTCATACTAAACTTCTAAGCAAAATGGAGAAATAGGACTTACAGCAATGGTGTTGTATTTAAGAACACTAATCCATATATATATATATATATATATATATATATATATATATATACATATATATATATATATATAAGAATTTATGTGGGCTTCATTTTAATTTTATTTTAAATGTAATATTAGCTATTTTCTTTGTCTTTTTTATTTATTTTTTTAATAAAATTCCTAATTACATTTTAATCTTCTTCAAGTCACAATCAGGTATATTGTGAGTATGCAACTTCTGGTTTACATGATAGCTCAATTTAGTGGATTGAGAATTAGTTGAATTATTATACCCACAAAGTAAACATTCATAGATCTGCTCTAACCCAGAAAAAAACAGTTCATTAATGGAGTGCCTCTGGAATTTTCCATGGTCCTAATGTTATCAATTAGAGCATAAGTAATGGTTTTTTTTGGTTTTTTAGATAAAATATCATTGAACTTTTATAAACTTTTAGTATTAAATATTTTCTATATCACTAATAGATGATGAAACTCTACCAGAATTACACAACCATATACATCAAAGGTATTCTTGAATTTGAAGCCAGCTGTCCATTCATGTTCATCACCTCCTAACCAAGACCCAAAAGATACTAAATAACAAGATCATGAGTTAAATCCAGATTATTTACTTTTAAAATAAACATACCATTGTTGGCTTAGATGAGGTTGGCCAGAATTTGAGGATAGTTATTTTATATTTTGAAAAAAGATAATCCAGATCTTAAAGTACCCTTGTAAGCAAAAAGGATGAGACAAATTTAATAAGATAGCATTAAGTAAGGATGAATGCAAAGGCTTTTATTTAAATTTAAAAATTATATATTAAGTTACAGGATGAGAAAAAATTGTCTGTATAATAGCTCATGTACGATATAAATAGAATACATTAATTTAATTAGTGGGCAAAATTAGAGGACATAATTAGTAATTTTAAAAAATGGATAAGATTTGTAATTAATGGGCAAAATGTTAAATATGAGTCTAAGAGTGTGACATGGCATTCAAAATGCAAATCAGTTAAGCTCAGCAATCCTTGTTCCTTTCCTTTGTTCTATTCAAATGGCAGTGGTCACAGTGAACTAGAGAAACTGAATGAATCAATAAATATTTACTAAATAACTCCTATATGACACCTAAAAGGTCATTCAACTTTTTTTCTTTTCCAGGTCTTCTGTCATATGTGTGTGTGTGTGGATAGATAGAAAGATAGATAGAAATAGATAGATATGGATATAGAAATAGATATAGACTTATTACAGAATCTTGTGTATTTCTTTCTGTCATGAGTTTCATATGTTATTACTTAAATATCTAACCAGATCATTAATTCCTTTGGATAGACTGCATTTTATATTGATATCTAACTTATTGCCTAGAATAGGGAGGGGCAAAAAAACATGTTGAGATTACAACAATTTATCACTAGGATAATACATTATGATCAAGTAGGATTTATTCCAGGAATGCAGGGTTGGTTCAATATTAGGAAAACTGTTAGTATTCTCAATTATATCAACAGCAAATCTATCCAAAATCATATGATCATATCAATAGATGCTGGAAAAGCTTCTGACAAAATACAGCACATATTCCTATTAAAAACACTAGGCAGTGTAGGAATAAATGGACTGTTCCTTAAAATAATTAGCAGTATCTATCTGAAACCATCAACAAGCATTATATTCAATGGGGAGAGGCTAAAGGTATTCCCAATAAGATCAGGGGTGAAACAAGGGTGCCCATTATCACCACTACTATTCAATATTGAATTAGAAATGTTAGCATCAGGAATTAGAGAAGAAAAAGAAATTGAAGGGATTAGAATTGGGAAGGAAGAGACAAAACTCTCACTCTTTGCAGATGACATGATGGTCTACCTAGAGAATCCCAAGAAATCATCCAAAAAAATACTGGAACCAATTAGCAATTTTAGCAAACTTGCAGGTTATAAAATAAACCCTCATAAATCTCAAGTTTTCTATATATGTCTAGCAAGAAACAGCAGGAAGAGCTAGAAAGTGAAATTCCATTCAAAGTAAGCTCAGACAATATAAAATACTTGGGAGTTTATTTGCCAAGACAGACTCAGAATCTTTTTGAAAACAGTTATAAAACACTTCTCACACAAATTAAATCAGAGTTAAATAACTGGGGAAATATCAACTGCTCATAGATAGGTAGACCTAATATAATAAAAATGACAATTCTACCAAAACTAAACTATCTGTTTAGTGCCCTACCAATCAAAATTCCAAAAAAATTACTTTAATGAGTTAGAAAAAATTGTAAGTAAATTCATACGGAGAAATAAAAAGTCAAGAATTGCCAGGAGCTTAATCAAAAAAAGTGCAAAAGAAGGTGGCTTAGCCCTACCTGATAGAAAATTATATTATAAAGCATCAGTCATCAAAACTGTTTGGTATTGGCTAAGAAATGGAGTGGTGGACCAGTGGAATAGACTAGGTGTAAAAGCAGGAGATGATCATAGTAATCTGCTGTTTGATAAACCCAAAGAGTCCAGCCATTGGGATAAAAACTCCCTCTTTGATAAAAACTGCTGGGATAATTGGAAGTTAGTATGGAAGAAACTTAGATTAGACCAACACCTCACACCCTTTACCAAGATAAGATCCAAATGGTTGCAGGACTTAGACATAAAAAAACAATACTATAATCAAATTAGAAGATCAAGGACTAGTTTACTTGTCAGATCTATGTAAAGGGGAGCAGTTTATGACTAAGGAAGAGTTGGAGAACATCACCAAAAACCAATTAGATGATTTCGATTACATTAAATTAAAAAGCTTTTGCACAGATAAAACCAATGTAATCAAGATCAAAAGAAATGTAGTAAATTGGGAAACAATCTTTACAACTAATGATTCTGACAAAGGACTCATTTCTAAAATATACAGGGAACTGAGTCATATTTTTAAAACAAAAAGCCATTCCCCAATTGACAAATGGTCAAAGGATATGCAGTCAATTTACGCATGAGGAGATCAAAGCAATCCATAGTCATATGAAAAAATGCTCTGAATCATTAGTTATTAGAGAAATGCAAATTAAAGCTTCTCTGAGGTACCAGCTCACACCTCTCAGATTGGCCAATATGACCAGGAAGGATAATGATCATTGTTGGAAGGGTTGTGGGAAATCTGGGACACTATTACACTGTTGGTGGAGCTGTGAACTCATCCAAACCTTCTGGAGAGCTATTTGGAACTATACCCAAAGGACAACAAAAATGTGCATACCCTTTGACCCAGCAATACCACTACTGGGACTATACCCTCAAGAGATGATGAAAAAGGGTAAAAACATTAAAAAAATATTTGTATCAGCCCTGTTTGCTGTGGCAAAGAATTGGAAATCAAGTAAATGTCCTTCAATTGGGGAATGGCTTAGCAAACTGTGGTATATGTATGTCATCGAACACTATTGTTCTATTAGAAACCAGGAGGGATGGGATTTCAGGGAAGCCTGGAGGGATTTGCATGAACTGATGCTGAGTGAGATGAGCAGAACCAGAAAAACACTGTACACCCTAACAGCAACATGGGAGTGATGTTCAATCTTGAAGGACTCGCTCATTCCATCAGCGTAACAATCGGGAACAATTTTGGGCTGTCTGCAAAGGAGAGTGCCATCTGTATCCAGATAAGGAGCTGTGGAGTTTGAACAAAGTTCAAGGATTATTCCCTTTAATTTAGGAAAAAAACAGATATCTTTTTGTCTGATCTTGTTACCTCTTAGACTTCCCTTCTCTTCTTTAAGGATATGATTTCTCTCTCATCACACCCAATTTGGATCAAGGTACAACATCGAAACAAAGTAAAGACTGACAGATTGCTTTCCGTGGGGGGGAGGGGAAGTAAGATTGGGAGGAAAACTGTAAAAAATCAAATAATATCTTTAATAAAAATTAATTTAAAAACATGTTGAACAAAGATAGTACTTTATATGTATCTAAATGATCCTTTGACTTTCCCAAGAGTCAAAACTGAAGCAACATTATGTAAAACTATATATATATACATATATGTATATATATAGGGTTTGAGAAAGTTCTTATTTTATTTGAAATCATTTTCACCTCCTTAGGGGAGGGAGGGCCAAGGTAGCAGTGTAGAGGCAGGAACTCCCATAAACCCTCCCCTAAACCACTCCAAATACCTTTAAATAATGACTCTAACCAAATTCTAGAGTGGCAGAACCCACAATAGTCCAACCAAACACAAATTGGAAGATCCATGGGAGTTAGAAAGGGCCTAAAGCTCAGACCAGCTGCACTGGAGTAAACTGGCTCTAGTCATCCAGTAACAACCTGTGGGGGTCCTTAGGTCCCTGGTGGTACCTAGATCCTTGAAATTAATGCAAAAGGCCAATGAGGGGAAGAATTTCTTAAAAAGCAGAATTTACCAGATAGAAAAGGAGATACAAAAGATTTCTGAAGAAAATAATTCCTTTACAATGTAGAATGGAGCAAAGGAAAGTTGATTACATTGGGAGCAATCCAGAAACAATAAAACAAAATCAAAAGTATAAAAACTAGAAGAAAATATGAAATATTTCATGGGAAAACCAATTGACCTGGAAAAACAGATCCAAGAGAAATAATTTAGAAATTATTAAACTACCTGAATATCATGACCAAAAAGAAAAGTGTAGATTGATAATCCAGGAAGATTGCCCTGTTATCCTAGAAGCAGAGGGTAAAACAGAAACTGAAGGAATGCACCAAAATTTACCTCCTGGAAGAGATCCCAAATTGAAAACTGCCAGGAACATTAGTCAAATTTCATAACTTCCAAGTCAAGGAGAAAACATTACAAGCAGCCAGAAAGAAACAATTTAAATATCATGGAGCTACAGGATAACACAAATTTAGCAGTTTCTACATTAAATGCTCATAGGGTTTAGAGTATGATATTCTGCAAGGCAAAAGAGTTGGGATTACAACCAAGAATCAAATACCCAGAAAAGTTGAAAACCCTACTTCAGGGTAGAAAAATGGGTATTAAATTTTATAAGGGACTTTCAAACTTTCCTGATAAGATTATAAGAGCTGAACAGGAAGTTTGTTCTGCAAATACAGGCCTTAGGTGAAACATAGAGAGGGTGGATGGAAAGGGCAAATTATGAGGGACTTAATGATGTTGACCTGTTTGTATTCCTGCTTGGGAAGATGATACTGTTAACTCATATGAACCTTCTCTTACATTAGGGAAGTAGAAGGAGGTTCTCTCTCTCTCTCTCTCTCTCTCTCTCTCTCTCTCTCTCTCTCTCTCTCTCTCTATATATATATATATATATATATATATATATATATATATATATATATATAGTACAGGAGGGAATTGAATTTGAAGGTATAATATATTAAAAAGATGGACTTAATGGATGAGATGGAAAGGGGAGGTAGAATGGGGTAAGTTATTTTACATTAAGGAGGCAAGAAAAAGCTTTTACAATGGAGTGGAAGAGGGGGAAGGTGAGGAACAATGAGTGAGCCATTATTCTCATTGGAAGTAGCTCAGAGAGGCACACTCAATTGAGTATAGAAATCTATCTAACCATAAAGGAAAATAGAAGATGAAAGGGATAGGAGAAAAGGACAAAGGGAAGGAGGTGAGGGGTGTAGGTGATAGAAGAGAAGAAAGATTGTGGGGGAGGGTAGTCAGATATAACATACTTTTAAGGAGAGGCAGGGTGAAAGGAGAGTGAAAATAAAATAAATAGGGGTGGGGGAATAAGATGGAGTGAACTACAGCTAACAATATCAGCTGTGGAATTTATGATAAATAGCACTATCCACACCAAAGAATGAACTGATCATGTCTGAATACGTACTGAAGCACACACTATCCCCCCCCCCCCACACACACACATATGCTTTATTTATTTATTCTTGAGGTTTCTCTTTCTTTGTGGTGGGGATTATGTTTACTCTTACAAGTTGACTATTGTAGTAATATGCTTCAGAGCTACACATTTTTATCCTTATTGAATAAGCCAGCTAAGTGATTGGTTTATTCAATAGGGGGAAATTGTGTTGAGAGAAAGGGTGAGAATGTGGAATTCAAGTTTGTGGAAGTAAATGTTGAGACTTGTTTTGTCATGTAGCTGTGTTAAAAATGTAAAAAATAAAATAAAATAATTTTAAAATAAATAAATTTTAAAAAAGAAGTATACAAGGCAATAAATGACTTTTGTTAGCAGTTAACCCAGTTCAAAAGTAGCAAGTCTTGTACATGAAGGAACTGTTACAAGAATGAAAATGGAGTAGCTGTGAAAATATTTTAGAAGGTAATAAAAATGATCTAAATCAATTACAACATTTAATGTAAATGCTTGTGCATAATATGGGGGAGGATGATGACTAAAGAAAGTGCTTGTTTTATAAGGGGAATAGTCAATGTTCCCATTTTCTCAAATATCCATTCCTTTAGGAAACTCCCATCCCTCCAGTCATTAATGATTTTCTTCCTTTAGATTTTACATTGCATTTTGGTTTGTAACACTCTAATGTATTTCTCATGAAATGTTACTGATTATAATTTTCTATGTGGACAAAATATGTTTTTGTTTTATTCATTGTAAACTCTGGGTAGGGAGTTTTTCCCCTGTAAGCTTTGTACTTCTTCCAGTACCTCACTCAGTACTCTGCAAGTAGAAATTGTAAATATAAATAATAAATGGTTCCTGTGTCATATTTTAATTGATTAAATTAGATTGGTTTTGATTGAAATGGATGAGAAATATGAAATTTTGTTCTGGTGCTTAGATCAACTTGCTTCAACTTGAAAATAAGTCCATGTCTGTTCTGGGTAGCTAGTACATTTGTTGTACTCTGTTTTGAAAGTAAGGGTTTGGGGGCAGCTAGGTGGTACAGTGGATAGAGCACCAGTCCTAGATTCAGGAGTACCCGGGTTCAAATCCAGCCTCAGACACTTAATAATTACCTAACATGTGGTCTTGGGCAAGTCTCTTAACACCATTTGCATTGTAAAACCCTAAAAAAAGAAAGTAAGGGTTTGAAATGTTCCTATTTATTTCTAGGACCACATGACAATAAGTTTTGGAATTTGTTACAAATAACAACTGCAACTATTCATGCAGATGTGGGAGAAGTCCAAGTCATTTTCCAAGCTTCACTGTTCTATCTGGTCACTTTCTACGAGTATGCACTTCCTATCTAATAAAGTGATTAATAAGGGGAAAGTAATAAAACAAAATTTGCATTAGCTAGAACATACAAATGGCTAAATTTTTTGTTATTGTTTCTGTGGTTAACTTTTGGAAAAATTATATGCCCCCTACCCAATTAAAAAAGAAATATAATCTCTTAAATGAAGGAGTTATTTGATAAAAATTTACAATATCTACTTACAGTGTGTAGATTGTACCAAGAAAAGAGTGTTGGCACTGAAGCCAGGAAGATTCACATTCATGAATTCAAATCTGGTCTCAGATACTTAATAACTGTATGACTCTAGGCAAAATTCTCATCTGCAAAATGAGCTCAAGAAGGAAACCACTCTAGTATGACTGCCAAGAAAATCCCAAATGGGTCACAAAGAGTTGGACATAATTGAAACAACTGAATATCAACAAATATGTGTAGTTCAACTTCACTATGTCTTACCCTGTGGATACTGTGGGGGCATACAGAAAAACTATATGACATGATCTCTTTCCCCATACTCATTAATGTTCTCCAATATCTTTTACATATATAAAATAAAAAAGTTAACATGAATCAAAATCTCACATTTATATATGGGTTAGTACATAAGACATGAACAGCTCCACATGAGGAATTATAATTCAAGATACTTTAATTTTGTTAACTTCTGGAGATTTGTTAAAATAAGAAAGTAAGCTAAATTCTTTTTTAAAAAAATTGAGGAAAGAAGTTTAATCTTCTTGTTTAAATTACTTCATAGCCTCTTATTGTTTCCTGAAGAAAGTTCAATTTATTAGCTAGACCTTAAAGACTGTCCCAACATGTTTATCTAGATATGATAAAGTATAAAAATAAGAATCAAGTTCATGCTTAAAGTGTAATATTTCCATATGAAAATCATTGATTAAAAGGGAAAAATAGAATTTAGACCTGGATCATTTCCTCCATATCAAAATATCTTTTCTCTCAGAAGTTTCCTACCAATTCCTATCTAAGACTGAGAATCCTATGGAAGATTTTTGAAGTGATGGAGTTCCTATCCAAAATCCAAGGACCTTTTTATTTAATCATAGTGGAAGAACTAGAAGAAATCTTTCATACTTTTCATACTTTTTCTTTAGATATGAATAAGCTATGATCCTACAAGGTAAAGTATAGTACCCAGAGTCACATAGAATGATAAAACCTGCTTGAAATCACCTAGTATAATTGCCTTGCTTTATAGGAAAAAAACACTAAAAGATAAAGTTATTTTTTTTGAGGGCACAGCTAATAAATAATAGAATCACAATTTAAATTGAGATTACCCAACAGCATTACAATGTTCTGTTCATTTTATTCCCAATCCTTTGTGATAGAGAAAAGGGAGGGATGGCTAGGTTGCACAGTGGATAGAGCACAGGCCCTGGAGTCAGGAGTACCTGGGTTCAAATCCAGTCTCAGAAACTTAATAATTACCTACCTGTGTGGCCTTGGGCAAGCCACTTAACCCCATTGCCTTGCAAAAAAGAATTTTAAAAAACCCTAAAATTAAAAAAAAAGAGAAAAGGGAAAAGAGGGAATAGGAATAAAAGGGTGAAGCAGAGTAGATAAAAAGTGAGAAGAGGGATGAGAGAAAAGGAGATAAGATGGAAATGGAGGAAAAGATTTAATATTTAAATCAGTTTTAACTTTGTTCCCTATAATTCCCACTATTGGACTCAAGATTCAATTTGCTTTTCCTCTGAAGTTCAAGTTCTTGATTGGACTTGATAATCCCCATTGTCAACATTTAAGATTGGTAATATATTTATTTCGCAACAACCCACAACACTTTCTCCAAAATCAGAAAAAGTGATAGGAATAATACATAGAATTTAAATACATTTTAAAAATATATTTATTTAAACTAAATATTTCCACATGTTTTTAAATGTTAACATTCATTTTAATCATTTTTATTTTCTTCCACTCATTCATTTTTTTAACTTTTTCCAATTACATTTCAACATTCTTCCATTAGCAAATTTATGAATTCCACATTTTTCTGCCACATTTTTCTTCCCTTCCTTCCCAGTTCCCCATGGCAGAGAACAATCTAGTAAAAATTGTTCATGTACAATTGTGATTAACATATTTCCATATTAGTCAAGTTCTGAAAAAGAAATTAAAATTAAGAGGGGACAAACCATGAAAAAGAAAGAAGATAAAAGAAAATTTAAAAGGTGAACATAGTATGCTTTGCTCTGCATTCAGAGTCCATACTTTTTTCCTCTGCTTGTCCAAAACAGATCTCTCTCAGGATTGTCCTTGTCCAATGAATTGCTAAGAAGAGATGAATCCATCATAGGTGTTCATGTTTACAATATTTTCATGTTCATGTTTACAATATTCTCTTAGTTCTGCTCACTTCACTCAGCATAGGTTCATGCAAGTCTTTTCATGTTTCTCTAAAGTCCAACTGCTCATAATTTCTTACAGAACAATAGTACTCCATAACCTATTCAGTCATTCCCTAATTTTCAATTCTTTGACACTACAAAAAGTCCATAAATACTTTCATGATAAAGATTTCTTTTTTTTTCAGTTAATAGTTTCTTTAATTACATGCAAAAATATTTTCAAAATTAATTTTTGTAAAATTTTGAGTTCCAAATTTTCTTTTTCCATCCCTTCTCTCTCCCCATGACAGCAAATAATCTGGTATAAATTTTGCAAATAATCTGGTATAAGTTTTACATGTACAATAAGTCATCTTAAAATATTTCCATACCAATATGTTGTGCAAGAATAATTAGAAGCACAGCTAGGTGGCGTAGTGGATAAAGCACCGGTCCTGCAGTCAGGAGTACCTGGGTTCAAATCCGGTCTCAGACACTTAATAATTACCTAGCTGTGTGGCCTTGGGCAAGCCACTTATCCCCATTTGCCTTGCAATAAAAACCTAAAAAAAAAGAATAATTAGAAAAAAAGGGAAAGAAAACATAAAAAACAAAAAAATATATTTAAAAATTGAAAATGTTATGCTTTGCTCTGCATTCAGACTCCATAGTTCTTTTCCTAAATGTGGATGTTATTTTCCATCACAAGTCTTTTGTAATTGTCTTTTATCACTGTATTGCTGAGAATAACTAAATCTATCATAGTTGATCATCTTGCAATATTCCTGTTAATGTGTAAAATGTCCACTCACTTCACTGATTATCAGTTCATGTATGTCTTTTCAAGGGTTTCTGAAATTCACCTGCTCATCATTTCTTGTAGAAAAATAGAATCCTATTATATTTGTATACCACAAATTTTTTACCCATTTCCCAATTGAAGTTTTCCCTCAATTTTCAATTATTTGCTACCACATAAAAATTCTACGAATATTTTTGTACAAATGGGTCCTTTTCTCATTTTTATGATTTCTTTGGGATTTAAAACTAGTAATGATATTGCTGGATCAAAGAGTTTGCACACTTTTATAGCCCTTTGAATGTAGGTCCAAATTGCTCTTCAAAGTTCAACAACAGTGAATTGGTGTGTCAATTTTCCCACATTCTCTCCAATATTTATCATTTTCCTTTTCTGTCATATTAGCAAATATGATTGGTCTGAGGTAGTATTTCAGAGTTGTTTTAATTTGTATTTCTTTAATCAATAATGATTTAGAACACTTAATATGACTATAGATAGCTTTAATTTTTTCATCTGAAAACTGCTTGTTTATATCCTTTGTTTAACTTGTATTCTTATAAACTTGAATCTATTCTCTCTATATTTAAGAAAGAAGGCCTTTATCAGAGGTTTTATATTTAAAAAAATGTTTTCCAGCTTTCTGCTTTCCTTCTGATACTTGGTTACATTGATTTTGTTTGTGTAAAACTGTTTTAATATAATCCAAATCAGTCATTTTGCATTCTATAATAATCTCCATATCTTATTTATTGATAAATTCTTCTCACTCCATATATCTGACAGATAAACGATTGCTTGTTCATCTAATTAATATACCCTTTTATCTAACTCATGTATCCATTTTGACCTTATCTTGGTATATGCCTAGTTTCTGCCCTACTCTTTTTTACTTTTCCCAGAAGATTTTTCAAATAGTGAATACTTAACCCAAAAGCTGTTTATCAACAGTAGATCGTAATATTAATTAGCTACTGATATTTTTACCTATTCTATTCCACTGATCCACCACTCTGTCTTTTAGCCAATCATTAAAAATGATGGTTGTTGCCTTATTGTTTTAAATCTGGTGGACCTAGGTCACCTTCCTTTGCCTTGATAGTCTTTTGTTCTTTGAGATGAATTTTATTTTATTACTTTTGCTGGCTCTGTTGGTAGTTTGACTGATATGGCACTGAATAAGTAATTTAATATCCATAGAATTGTCATTTTTATTATATTAGTTTATCAAACCATGAATAATTGACAGTTTTTTCTATTATTTAGACTTTATTTTTGTGAAAAATGTTTTGTACTTCAGTTCATATAATTCTTGTGGTTGTCTTGGTATTGTCTAAAGCATTTTATGTTCTTCAAATTCATTTTAAATGGAATTTCTCTTTCTATCTTTTGCTGTTGGGTTTTGTTGGTCATATATAAACATGCTACTGATTCATATTGGCTTATTTTATATTCTACAAATTTGCTAAAGTGGCTGAATTTCTCAAGTAATTCTTTTAAGTTGACTCTTTAGGATTCTCTAAGCACATACCATCATATCCATTAAAAAGAGTGATCATTTTTCTTTACTCGTTGTTTATTCCACTTCCTTAAATTTCTTTTTCTTCTCTTATTGCTAAAGTTAACATTCCTAGTACAATATGGTGGTGAAAACAGATATTTTGGTTTCACCCCTGATCCTACTGAAGATGTTACCAAATTATCCCTATTACAGATAATGATAAATTGAACTTTGCAGATAGATACTGCTTATCATTTTAAGAGAGATACCATTTATTCTTTTACTCTAATGCTTTTATTAGGAATGGGTCCTCTATTTTTGTTTAATGACTTTTCGGTATCAATTGAGATAATCATGTGATTTCTATTAGTTTTGTAATAGATGTGACCAATTATGCTGACAGTTTTCCTAAGATTGAACCATTTCTGCATTCCTGGTATAAATCCCCTCTGTATTAGTATTTGATTTTGGCAATAAGCTGTCTAATCTCTTTGCTAATATTTTATTTAAAAACTTTGCAACAAAAAGGAGCAAAAATCTTCTTTAAATTTAATATTTTATTTTTCCACTTACATGTTATAAGAGTTTTTCAACACTCACCCACTTGCATATTTTATAGGTTACAAATTTTTCTTCCACCCTCCCTTCACACCCCCATCCCCTTAGTGGTGAACAGTCTGGTAAAAAATTGTACATATAATTTTCTGTTTAACTTATTTAGATAGCAGCCATTTCATGTATAAGGAATTAATACAAAGGAAAAAGAAAGAAAATGATGGGGTAGGAAGGAAAACCATAAGAGAAGTTTATAAAAAAATATACATATTATCATACCATTCAGATATGGTGGCATTTTTTTCTTTGGTGTTTTTTTATTTTGTTTTGTTATTCCCTCTACATGTGGATGGCATTGTCCATAACAGTTCTCCTAGTGTTGTCCTAGATTCTGAACTGCTGAGAGGAGCTGTATCCATCATAGTTGATTAACTCACACTGTTGTTAATGTGTTCAGTATTCCCTTGGTTCAAGGAACAAAATTATTAATTAAATGGAATTTAGTTGAGTGAAATCTGGTAATGAATTTATCAGGTTTCTCTACAAGAGTGTCTTGAAGAGACTTGCTTCTTTTCGATTAAAGAAATAAGCAATCTTGAAACTTTGGTAACTATCTTAAATTCCCCTGGAAAACTGAATAGGTTTCTATTTCTTTTAGGACTGCTAATGGTTTAAACTAAATAAACCTGTGATAATATCCACAAAGCATTCCTTTCCCAGGTTACACTACTTTCTGAGAATTGTCTAATTAGCATATTTTTATTAGGGTCCCTGTCTTTCAAAATTAAAGATTATATTAAGGCTATGTAACTTGAAATATAAAAAAATGTCATTTGTACTACCATTTCCTGAAATATTTGGGCAAATTAAAAGCTTTTATTATTTCTAAGAAAATTTTGTATCAATATTTAGCAGGAAATTGGTCTATAATCTTTCTCTGTTTTGGTTTGGTATTAGTAACATGCTTGCATCATGAAAGGACTTAGATGACTTCTTTTTAAACTATATTTTCAAATATCATATATATATATATAATATTGAAATTAATCATTCTTCAAATATTTGGTAGAATTATCTTGTAAATCCATATGGTCCTGGAGATTTTTTCTTTGAAGTTCATTGATGTATTAGTCAATTTATTTTTCTAAAATGGGATTATTTAAGTATTTAATTTCCTCTTCTGTTAATCTGGGCAATGTATATTTTTATAAATATTCATCTATTTCAGTTAAATTGTTAGATTTATTGATATAAATTTGGGCAAACTAGTTCCAAATAGTCCCACTTTAATTTCCTCTTCAATGGTGGCACTTTTCATTTCTGATATTGATAATTTGGTTTCTTCTTTATTTTTAATGAAATTAACAATATTTATTTAGCTTTTGCATAAAATCATTTCTTTGTTTTACTTATTAGTCTGAAGGTTTTCCTAATAGCAATTTTACTAATTTCTCCTTTGATTTTCAGAATTTCTAATTTGTTATTTAGCTGGTAATTTTTATTTTGTTCTTTTTCTAGCTTTTTAAAAAAGTTTCCATGCCCAATAAATTGATTATCTTCTTTCTCTATTTCATTTTTATAAGCATTTAGAAGTATAAAATTTCCTTTAAGAACTGTTTTGTCTGCATCCCATAGGTTTTGTTCTTTTGTCTCATGAAAGTTATTCTCTTGCAAGAAATTATTGACTGTTTCAATGATTTGTTGTTTGACTCATTCATTCTTTCGGATTAGGTTATTTAATTTCCAATTAATTTTAGTCTATCCTTCCAAAGTTCTTTATTAAATATAATTTTACGGGGTGGCTAGGTGGTGCAGTGGATAGAGCACCAGCCCTAAAGTCAGGAGTACCTGGCTTCAAATCCGGTCTCAGACACTTAATAATTACCTAGCTGTGGGGCCTTGGGCAAACCACCTAACCCCATTGCCTTGCAAAAAACTAAAAAAAATTAAAAAAATATAATTTTATATCATTATGTGAATAAAATATATTTATTATTTCTGCCTTTCTGCACATGATTGTAGAGTTTTTTTATGCCCTAATGGCTGATCAGTTCTTGTGCAGAGGCCATGTATCATTGAGAAAAAAGGTATATTCCTTTCTATTCCTTTCAATTTTCTCCAGAGATCTATCATATATAACTTTTCTAAAGTTCTATTCACCTGCTTAATTTCTTTCTTGTTTATTTCATTAGATTTAGCTAATTCTGAGAGAGGGAGGCTGATGTTCACCATTAGAACAATATAGCTGTCTATTTCTTCTTGCAATTCACTTAATTTCTCCTCTGAGAATTTGAATGCTATGGTATTTGGTGCCTATATGTTTAATATTGATTGTCTATGGTACTTTTCAGTAAAAAGTAATTTCCTTACTTATCTCTTTTAATTAGATCTATTTCTGCTTTTGCTTTGCCTGAGAATAGGCTTGTTATGCTTGTTTTTGTTTTCTTTATCCACTCTGTTTTCTGCTTCTTTTTTATGGAAAGTTAATCACATTCTAATTCAGTTATGATTACTAACCATGTATTTCCCTCCATTCTATTGTCCCCTGTTTTTATTTTTCTCTCTCCTTTCACCCTGTTCTCTCTTACTAGTATTTTTCTTCTGAATACCACCTCCCTCAATCAGCCCTCCCTTGTATCAGTACTCTTTCCTTTTTCTTTCCTCTTCCCCCTTTTACTTCTTCCTTCCCTTCTGTCCTCTTTTTATCTATTCCCCATTTCTTTTCCCCTTTTCCATTCCTATTTCCCTATAAGGTAAAATATTTCTGAACCCAACTGAATGTGTATGCATTTCCTGTTTGAGTCAAAACTAATGCAAGTGAAGTTTAAAGGATACTTGCTTTTCTCCGATTCCCTCTACTGTAACAATTTTTTTTGTATTGCTTCATGTGCTATAATTATCCCATTCTGTGTCCCTCTTTCCTCTTCTCCCAGTACAATCCTTTTTTACCTCTTATTTTTATATCATCACATGAAAATCAACTTATAACAATACTCTGTGTTGTTGTATAACCCTTCAAAATGCCCTAATAGAGATATCATTCTCAAGGGTTACAGATATCATCTTCCATTGTAGGAACATAAACTTGCAATAAGGTACACACCTCTTAATGAATGGCATTTTATCTATTCTATTTACCATTTCATATTTCCTCTTGAAGTTTGCATTTGAAAATCATATTTTCTGTTTTGCTCTGTTCTTTTTCATCTGGAAAGTTTAAACAATCCCTATTTCATTGGATGTCAGTCTTTTTCCTTGAAAGATTTTCCTCACTTTTGCTGGATTGTTGATTCTTGGTTGTAATCCCAGATCTTTTGCCCTTTGGATATTCTATATTCTATACCCTCTGATCCTTTCCAAGCCCTGTTGTAATCATGACTGTGGTTTCTTGATATTTGAATTATTTCTTTCTGGCTATTTGCTGTATTTTCTCCTAGACCTAATAATTCTGCAATTTAGTTGCTGTATTCCTTGGAGTTTTGATTTTGGCATCTCTTTCAGGAAGTGATTGCTGGATTCTTTCAATGAGAATTTTAACTTCTGTTTCTAGGAAATGAGTGCAGTTTTCCTTGATTTTTTTTAAAGTTTTTGCAAGGCAATGGGGTAAAGTGGCTTGCCCAAGGCCACACAGGTAATTATTTAGTGTCTGAGGCCAGATTTGAACTCAAGTACTCCTGAACCCAGGGCTGGTGCTATATCCACTGTACCACCTAGCTGCCCCTGCTACCTAGCTGCCCCATCCTTGATGTTTTTTTGAAAGTTGCTGCAGGTTCCTTTTTGATAATGACTTTCATGTAGTAGTAATAATTTTAAAATTTTCTCTGCTGTATCTATTTTCTGGATCACTTGTTTTTCCCCATGAGATATTTTGCATTTTCTTATTTGAAATTTTTTTCTATTTCTGTAAGGCAATGGGGTTAAGTGACTTGCCCAAGGTCACACAGTTAGGCAATTATTAGGGGTCTGAGACAAGATTTGAACTCAGGTACTCCTGACTCCAAGGCCAGTGCTCTATACACTTAAGTCACCTAGCTGCCCTGATACTTTGTATTTTCTTCTATTTTTTCATTTTTAAAAATTGTTTGGCTGATTCTTGATGTCTCATTGAGGTATTAGCTTCCACTTGCCCAATTTTGATTTTTTTTTGCAAGGCAGTGGGGTTAAGTGACTTGACCAAGCTCACTCAGATAGGCAATTCTTAAAAGTCTGAGACCTGATTTGAACTCAGGTCCTCCTGACTCCAGGGCTGAGGTTCTATCCACTGTGCCACCTATCTGCCCCCCCCATTTTGATTTTTAAGGAATTATTTTTTTCGGTTAGTACCTCTTCTTGTATTTGGTCAATTCTACTTTTTAAAGAATTATTTTCTTTAATTTATTTTTTTTTCCATTTGGCTAATTATAGGAATTTTCTTGAGTTTTTGGTCTGTTTTCCATGCTATTGACACTCTCTCTTACATCCCTCTCATTTTTATTTCCAATTTTTCTTCTACATCTCTAATTTGATTTTTAAAACTCTTTTTAAGGTTTTCCAAGAAGGATTGTTTTGGACTTGAGACCAATTTGAATTTCCCTTTCAGAGTTCAAATGTAGGCATTTTTATAATGTTGTTCTCTTGGAGAAACTGTCATCATAGTGAGTATTTTTATGATCAGTGCTTTTTTTTCTGTTTCCTTCTCGTGATTTTAAAGTTTCTCTTTGCTCCTAGTGTACAAGGAGCACTATTTCCAGGTTCCTATACAAAGGTCCACATTTCTGTTCACTGGCTTTATGTTGTGGGACCTGAGTTGCTGGCATCTTGCCCTCTATGCTAGGATGACCCAGTTTAGTTTTTTCTTTTATGCCTTGTATTACAGGACTGGCAATTTGTATACTGCCCTGGAATTGGAGACCTTGACCATGGCACTGACTTTCTGTGCCATGGGCCTGCTGAGCCCAAACCATGGTGCCTTGGTGGCTGATCTTTGCTATGGTTAAACATCTTACACTGGTTTATCTAGATATACAGCCTTTACTGTCCTCTGCTCCCCTTTTACCCCACTGAGACAGTCTTTTTCCTAAGTCCCTCTAATTGCTTTGGGGATAGAAAAATTGTTTTCCTAAATGTCCTTGTGAATTCTACTACTCAAATATTGTTTTAGCAGCTTGATTTATTGGCTGTTCCAGAGGGAAACTGGAGAGAACTCAAGCAACTTCCTAACTTTTCTCCACTAACTCAATTCCCTTTTATTGCTCTTTCAAATCACTTAGGAACTTAGGAACATGTGGTTACATGTCCTCCTCAAATTCCACAGGGTCCTCCATTTCATCAAATGCTGGAACTTTTCCCTCTATTTTTTAATATTTACTCATAGATTCCTGAACTTGCTCAATAGATCTTAAGTATAAAGCTCTTTGCTAGTTTTTATTTTCCTATTGGTTTATCTGTTTATGTTCAAAATCTTTGAAATTTTTTCGTCCAGTAATCTTTGGCACTTTCAGTCTCTTTATTCTTGCCTTTTTGAAAGAGCCCTTTCCTCCTCTAATTGTTCACGTCTAACTCCTTGACTTATTAGTGTGGTTTCCTTGGGGATTGGTTCTCAAAGTCTCTCAGTCACCTTTCATACTGACCAATTAATAACTCATCAGCCTAGTTTTCTGACCCAAGTGACGTTGGGGTGACCAGAACTGCCCCCCAACTGAATCTTTTGTTTTTCCTTCAGGTTTGGTAGAGTGTCATCATATTAAGCCATGTATACAGTGACCTGTCCTGGTGGCCTTCACTTTTTCCTGGCACCTACAGTCGAGAGCATCCTGACAACAGTGATTCAAAGTCTGTTCTCACTGGCACCAGCAGAGTCTGTCTTCCCTGAACTAATAGTTTGGGAATTTTCAGCACTGATCTTCTGGAGTGTAGCCCCCAGTAAGCTTCTCCTCCTAAAGCACTATGGAGAAGTTAATTATCAATGACCAGACTTCTACATATTGGTGCCAAAGTCCTGCTGGCACTAGAAAAAAAGAGGTAGAGTGAAGTATGGGAATGTGTTTTTAAATGTCTACATCATGATCTTGGACATGTTAATACAACCTTTCTGCTTATATTTAGAGTAAAAATCAGTTCCTATTTTTGTGTTTTTTCTTTTTAAACTTTTTTTTGATTATTGCTTTATATTTGGATTCAATTTTGAAGAAGTTTGAGAAGTCATAGGTAATGAGACAAAAAAAAATCTAATCTACCATGTTATTACTTACCTGACATAGAACTGTCTAATTGAACTCTATATTTTATTGAATATTTTTTGATATGCATTCTTTCCATGTACATTGTTATTGCTGCTTGTTATTTTTCTTTACTATGTTTACTTTAATCTGTCTTATTTCATATAGATATTTCTGTGCTTTGTTGGATTCATCACACATCATTTTTATGGCATAGTAATATCCTTTTATACTCATGTACTATAATTTATTTATCCATTCCCCAATTGATTTTCATCTAAATTGTTTCTAATTCTTCACTATTACAAAAAGTGCTGCCATAAATACTATAGAATATATGAGAATTTTCTTTTTATTGATGACTTTGTTGGGAAATAAGTCCAATAATGGAATCTCTGGACCAAAGGATATGGACATTTTGTCATTTTATTTGTATAATTTCAGATAGTTTTCCAAAATTATTTTTGCTATTTCATGGTTCCACCAATAATTTTTTTCTGTGCATATTCTTTTACAAATCTCCCATCACTGGTTATTGCCATTTTTGCTCACTTTTGCTTATTTTCAGGGTGAAGTGAATCTTTAAAGTTGTTTTGAATTACATTTTTATGAGTGATCAATTTGAATATTCTTTCATGTGGTAGTCAATAATTTTTAATAAGAATTGTTTGTTCCTATCCTTTGACTGTTTATCTATTGATGGATGGCCTTCAGTTATATATACAACCATGCACAGATATAGAGACAAACATACATATAATATTCATATATGGAGATTCACATATATGCATATATATACATTTGTACAAGCATATAATATATATTTATATAAATTTAGATAGTTTCTTGTTCACCAAATACTTACCAGAGAAGTTAGTACAATTTTTTGCTCCATTCAAGAATTTCCCTTCTTATTCTAAGTGTATTAATGTTGTCTGTACAAAAGCTTTGCACATTCAGTTAATCAAGATTATCTATTTTCTCTTTTTTATTGCCCGTATCTTTAGTATAAGAATGTATCTCATTTATGGGAAGTATATGATCAGTTTCTATTCTAATATGTTTTATAATATGATTTTTAATATTAAGGTTACATATATATATATAAATGAGAGAGAGAGAGAGAGAGAGAGAGAGAGAGAGAGAGAGAGAATGTATTGTGGAATAAACTATTAAATGTTGGACTAAGCCCAATTTCTACTTTTCAGTTTTCTAATAGTTTTGATTAAATAATGAGGTTTTGCTTAGTAATTTATTTTTTCAATTTTATTCAATGTTGAGTTATGGAGTGACATTGTTTCTCAGTCCCCTTTATCTGTTATTACACTGATCTCTCTCTCTCTTCTTTAACCAATACCAGATGTCATTGACAAGTGTTGCTTTATAAGATAGTTATAGTCTGAGTTCTAGAACTGACAATTTTTTCTTGTCTTCACTTGTCCTGTTATTACAGGCTTTTAAAAATGAATTTCCTTATTAATCTATCAAGTTTATAATGTATCTATTTAGTAATTTCCCTTTAGTAATAGTATTATCAGTTAAAAAAACAAAAAATTTTTATAGTCATGCCATTTTCCTTATATTGGCATAACCTAATCATGACACTGAATAATATTCTAGATTGTTTTTCCTTAATTTTTAAGAAGCTCTTTATAATTGAATATTTTCTTTGCTTTGGGAAGTTGATCCCCAGATATAGTTTGCATTTTGTATTTATTTGGCATAAGATTTCTCTTTCTATTATAGTTTCTTGTGTTTTGAAAATAGAATATTGCCATACTCTTGATTTTTGAAGATTTATTTTGTATCCTATAATTCTGCTAAAGCTATTGTCTATCCTCCCCAGGATTTTCCAAGTAAATATCATCAAGAAAAAGTGTAGTTTTGTCATCTCTCTACCTAAATTTATTACTTTAATTTTTTCTCCTATTTTTATCTGCTAGTATCATTTAAGTTCATTAATATGTTGACTTTTTAATTTTTTGATTGCATATTTAGTTCATTTATCTTTTCTTTTTCCATTTTGCTAATATGTGTGTGGCTTTTAAGGCAATGATTTTTCCCTTTAGAACAAGTTTAGTTGAATATCAGAAATTTCAATATGTTGTTTCATCATTATCATGCTGTTTTATAGTTTTTGATTTGTTCTTTGATCCACTCGTTATTTAGGGGTTCAGTATTTTTTTCAGGTAATTGAATGTCAATTTGTTGCATGTGATGTAAATCGCATTATATTTGTGGACCATAGGAGATTTGAAATTGGGAAACCCAGGAAAACCAATTTGTCAAGGGACTTGTGTGTAACTTATGTGTAACTGACTATTCTACAGTCATCAGCATGGTGGTTGCTGCATAGTAAGCTCTTAATATGTGTTCTTTGAATTAATGAATCTGCATGAGATAAAATCTGAGTCTTCTCTTATTTCCTTCTATCACCCCCTTGAACCTTTTGAACCTGGCACTGAATTACATCTTGTTCCATTTCTCCCTCTTATCCTTCTTTTTCCCCATTTTATCTGTCTGAAGTTAAGACTTGTGAAACTATCTCTATTTTCTTTTGTTTTTCTCCCTGGAGTATTTCCTTTTCTCCCCCCCCCCCCCAGTGAAATTACTGGGAGTAGATATCTTAGTTACATCCAAAGAGGAAATTCAAAGGGACTAGAACAAAAGTTTCAAGCTGTTCTTATTAGGCAAGAAGAGGATTGAGAAAATTTAGTGAATTCAGACGGGAATAAAATCCACTGATTTATTTTATGATTGCATATGGGAGATACTTATTAAATGTCTATTAAACTTAGAATTATATGGAATCCAGATAGCAGTAGCAGCACCTACAGTTTCAGTGTAATTTGTTTGTACTATCTCCAGAAAATCTAAAGATAACCAAAAAGGAAAAAAAATACCCATTCCAACTGCAGGAAACATGGATCCTTTGTTTCTCTCCATATTGTTCCTTTCTATCCTCTCACTGACTCTCTAAGATGCCAAAGCATAATTTGATCTACTAATGAAGAGGAAAAAAAGTCACTGATCCAAATGTGCATCATCAATAGCAAAGCAAATATAAATTGCTTTTAAGTTCTTTCAAACAATTGCATGTATTTTTTTATTGTCCTATAAAATCTGTGGGGAAAGTTGAATGAAAATGAGAAAACAGAGACACAAGGAGGTTAAGTACATAGACCAAAGTCCAAAAGCTATTTAGAGCAAAGTGTAGACTAGAACCTGCATCTCCTAATTCCTAATCCTTTAAACTGTTCACCAGGCACTACTATTCTCATTGCTTTGAGGCTAGAATGTCCTGTAAGAATGTCCAGGGCATTGAATTTAATGACACAGCTGGGAAAACTTAAAAGTCTCTTCTGCATTAGGTCACAAGTGGAGGTTAATATGATGGTGTCATTATACCCCAGTTACCCACCTCCAGAAACCACAGTACAATTCAGGAGAACAGAAAGGTTCCACTGGGGGATGGCCCTAGTCTGAATGAGCAGCAAGGTCAGGATGGGAATGTGGAAGATTAAAGGAACTATTATGCCCATTGCCAAGTTCAAGGTCACATGATGCTGCTGGCATCTTCTGGAGGGCCATGTTTGCTCACCAATTAAAGTAAAGACATCATTTCCAATTGGATCTGTAGCAAGATTACAAGCTGCTTCCAAAGCCATGGAGTCCACAATTCCAAATCATTTAGCTTTGAATCAGTCTTTTGAAAGAAACTCACTAGATTGAAGCTTTTATTACCTGTACAAATTTAAAAAAATATCATCTCAGGAACCAAATTTAGATCTCCTGAGGTCCTTTATACTTCCCTCTTTACCTCTACCAAGCACTGTATCTTTAATTTTCATAATGTATGCAGTTTTAAATTCAACATTTATTTTTAACACCTATATTTTAATGAAACATGAAATATAAAATGAAACTCCAGTCTGCCTTGTATGAGCACAGAGAAAAATCCTAATTACCTGTTTCAAAAGTGTGAAGCGCTTTCTAATTTTCCACCAGCCAGTTTCCTTAGACAGCACTCAGTATTATAACTATTTATGCCAATTGTGCTATTTCATGCATAAAATTACTGCATTATTGTTGGAATAGATGCTAGAGAGATATCTAAGCAGGGTGCAATCACTTCACTTTCTATCAAATTGGGCCCCTGAAAGGTATCATAAATTTTATTAGAAGGCAAGGGGCTAATGGCAGCCAATCAGTGTTAATGCTGATAAAATTGCTTGTATTTTACATTATAAAAACCAGACCATATTTTTTTAATCATAGGACTTCTTTTGTTTTATTAAGAATGGATCATGAAAATGATATTGTAATCACACAAGGTAGTTAGCAAACTCTCCTGCTTGCCCTAGACCCTGAAGGAAGGGGTGTTGGAAAGGGGAGCAAGTTTTCCTCAGGGAACCTCTGTGTGGGCTGGTTGGCAACACAGGTTTTGTGGGAAGCTGCTATCCACTCCCTGATTGATGGTGGCGTAAAGTGAAACGGTGCAAAGTGGATACACCACCCCATTTGGGGTTATATTTCAATTCCTTGTGGCTTTATGCTCCTAAGGTCCACTCTTTGGGAAACAAATATTAATGTTCCACTGTTCCCAGGTCCTTTATTGAACCATAAAAATTGTTTTCTATTAACCTGCCTATTGAATCTGAGAGTGGGATGGTTTTTAAGACTCCCCAGCTCATTCCTGAAGTGCCACAGTAAAGAGTGGCAGATTATTATGATATCGAGGCAGGGAGGGAAAAGAAGGGGGTGGCACTAGGTACAAGTTCTTTCTTCTGAAGCAGAGTTGAATGCAAATTTCCCAAAAGGCAACAGCAAAAACAGCAAAGTCATATCTAAGAATGGAACACACTTGTGCAAGCCTGAACACAATTAGGTCCCAGATATTTCTCTGACCCTCCTTTTCCTTATCTGCAAAATGAAGGGGCAAAATGAAATGATCATCTAGCTTTAATAAACGTGGTAGGTTGTAAAGAACATTCTATTTAGAAGCAGAGTACTTGGGCTCCAATCCCATCTGTTATATTAGCTTCCTAAGATAATTTGATCATTTCACTTGGCTTCTCTGGGTTTTTGTTTCCTTATCTTTAAAATAAATTGGACAGATTATTTAATCAAAATCCTGTGATTCTAAGATGGTTCAAATAGCTCTAATCTTACCTTCCTTTGTCTGACTATAATGTCTAACCCATGCTCTACCTGAAGTCTAAGAGAAATTGCATTGCAACCATGAAGGAGAAAACAAAATCCTTCGAAGTGTGTGAATCTCTCTACAGCCACAAAGATCTTCAGTCATGTTATCCATATAACACTCTATAGTGAGTCTGTAATACAAAGTCACATATACTGAGAAATGCAGTTTATTTCTTCTCCCTCTTTTCTGAACTCAGAATTTTTCTTTATCTGGAGATACCTGTGGGCATGTATAAGATATAGAAGGTGTTCACCAGTCTCTATATATACACCCTAAATTCTCATTTCAATCCTCATTTAGTTCCAGAAAAAAATTAGAAGCATGGCTCAGTATAACAGTTAACAACTATTAAGTACGAGTTAGGATAATTATTATGCATTAGAAAGGAATACTCCTACAGTAGTTACATCTTCCATAGAAATGTTTTCAAGTCATCTCAAGTAAGGAAAGAATTATATGTTGACAAATATAGTTAAACATTTAAAAAATTACTCATAAATTTGAGTTTAGTTCCTTTTAATAGTTTTTTAAAAGTCTAGTATATATATATATATATATATATATATATATATATATATATATATATATTTCTTTTTTAAATGGTAGGCTATATCAGAGCAGATGTATCTCTGATAGTCACTATAAAATAATTGAATGAAATTTTTATTTTTCCTAAAACCAGCTAAACTATTGATTAGATTAGAGTCAGGAACTAATTTTCCTAACATAAATAGAAATTTAAAAGGTAAAGATTTAGCTGACAGAAATATTTGATTAAAGGAAAATTTTTCACTCATTAGAGAAATGATCAGCACTTAGCAGAGTGTCAGGCAAAAAGTAGGTATTTAATAAATGCTTATTGATTTTCCTTGATTACACCTAAACATAACTGTTTCTTTTTTTCCTCTATCAAGAGAAGGCAGGACAGAACACAAAGGTATTAAAGGGAATTTTTAAGGTTCCTTTTAACTAAAAGGGAAGTCAGGAAATCCAAGGGTGATTATAGAATTAGACTCAGCATGGAGAGATAGTCATACTACAAAAGCTGCATGAGAACTGATGCTGAGGGAAAAAAACTACTTGACTCTCTCTCCCTCTCTTGCTCTCACTCTCTCTCTCCTTTCCCCTCTCCCTGGGTATATTTCTGATTCTGTTTCTCTCTCCTAGAGAGCTTAATATGCAAAACTCAAATATGCATGTGATGAAATTCCATTGTACTTTTAAAACTGGCACTTGCTCACATATAGTACTTGCAATATGGAATATTACCCAAATGGCAAACTGGTAAAGTTCTTTAATTGGTTCAACTAAATTTCAATTTCCAAAAATATTTACTGATTAAGTGTTTGATACATTGATTATCTGAGGCCCAATGTGAAGACAAGGCTAGAAAGACTGCTGTCTGAACCCAACTTATAAAGCACAACCCTCAAAATCTAAGTTTTTCAATGAATTTTTTTTCTTTCAGAGGTGAAAATAAATATTAAATATTAGGCTATGTCTATTTACTATATTTTCTTTTTTCAAGTTGTTTATTAATAAATAATACTTTTAAGCTTCTTGTGCTTTTATCTTATAAAAAATAATCATTGTCTATCTTATACATTCAGATGTTGGTTACTTAACATTTGAAGCAATTACAAAGATAACCCTTTGTTCTAAGGTATCCTATGGATCACTGAGGTGACACAACAATAAAGTAAAATCAGAGTAGAAACTTGTTATTGATAACAAACGCATTTATCTAAAGCATTCACAAAAGAAAAAGGAATATGCTGTAACATTCAGAGATAGAAGTTAACAAAACTGTGATGAGGCTCACAAGGGGAGGAAGAAAACAGAAGCCAATGGAGAACAGCCTAACTCTTTGGCCTCCATTACCCTTACTCCAAAGGCTACACACAGTAGTGTGGCTTTGAGTATATACAGTGACAATTGCACTGATCAAAAGCCCAGAGCCTGTCAGGTTCAAGCATAAAAAATTTTAGACATAATTGACATGGAATTAATAAAAGAATTCCCTAAAATAAGTTTGAAATATAATATGGACCACTGAGATGAGAACATTTGCTGAATTGCCTAAGGAATGATAAATGATGGTCAGAAATCCAGAAAATTTAAAATCTACCACTCAACTAAGAGACTTGGTTTGGATGAAGTGGTGGAAGGCATTCATATTTCTTGCCCTCTTGGTTTATTCACCTTAGGATATAAACATCCAGAAAGACTGAGGCTGTACCATTTTAAATAGATTTCATCAGCTCTCAACTCCCTATCCATATTTTCACTACTCTATGTTTTGCCTGAAGCAGGTATCTACCTAATCTAACTCTTGCCTTGCCTCTGTGGTAATAAACCTACCTGTATACATAAGGAACAAACCAGTCAACTAATCAAAATGGTATGTAGGGGAAAAAGAGCACTGGCGAACATATAAGTATCTTCTCTTCCAATGGACAGTTCTCAGTATAGTAAATATACAGGAAATTTTAAGAAACTAGAGAGGTTTTTCCTTTCCTTAGTTGTAAGTGATCATTCACTCTCTAATGAGTGAAAAATTTTCCTTTAATCAAATTTTTCTGTCAGCTAAACCTTTGCCTTTTATATTTCTCAATTATAATTTCTATAGGATTAACAAAACTCTTTTCTCACACAACCTGTAGAGTAGGGAATGCAATTATTATAATCTTTAGTTTGCACATAAGAAATTGAGTCTGAAACACTTGCCCCAAAGCATCTAGCCAATAAATGCTAGATTTTACTCTAGCTTTCTTGCTGCCATACCATAAACATCACACTTCTGTATATAATTGTTACCCCAAAACTCGAAGAAGTTTAAGAAGTCAGAACTTGCCTCAATAATTGATTATTTGAATGAGGAAATGAACCAAAATTAAAGAAGAATTTGGAAAATAAGAGAAAGATCACAGAGAAAAATTTGGTTTTTTTGTCTTATATTCTATAACAATAAGTATACTGAACCCTACAATATATGCACCATGATGTTTCTGCTATAGAGGAGGAAAATTTTATAAACATTTTGGGATATTTAAATATTAATAATAGTTACTTGTATTTATAGAGTTTATAATTTTGTTTTATAATCATCTCATTTGAACTGAAGCATATTTAGCATGCCCCCACTTAATAGATGAAAAAAACTGAAGCTCAGAATATATAAATGATTGATGCAGAGTTAAATACTTGGCAATTGGCTAAGGCAGAATTTGACCTTAGGTCTTTCTAAATATTATTTCACTTCTTTCATTATGGCTTACAGAACAAAACAAGGGTACAATAAGTCTCATAGAAGAGTGATTTATTCATACTGAATTCTTACAACAGACAGTAAAATCTATAGGAACTCAGAGAAAAGCAGATATATCTGGAGGATGGAATTAACAAGAATGACTTGATGAATGAGATGGAATTTGATAGGTTTTAAAGAGTGGATAAAAGTGGATAAGTAGAGGAGTGGGAGGGCATTCAGGGCCAGGTTGTAAATAAGGATAAAAAGGCAAATTAAAAAGCATGCAGTACTCAGGAACAAAGATAAAATAGGTTAATGAGGAGAAAAGTCAGAAAATCAGATAGGATGAGATTGTAGAAGGCCTTGTACACCAGGCAAAAGACATTCAGTTTTGTGCTATAGGCAATTGGGAACTATTGGAGGATTTGAATAAGCAAGTAATTCAGTGAGAGAGAGAGAGAGAGAGAGAGAGAGAGAGAGAGAGAGAGAGAGAGAGAGAGAGAGATTGTTGATATAGCTAAAAAGATAGAAGTATAAAAGCAGGTAGATTATATGTGGAAACATATGGTTAATAATAGCATATTAATGTTACCTAAGGCTAGTATTTCTTTATATTTTATTTTATTTTTCTAATTACCTGCCAAGGTAATTTTCAACACACAACCTTTTTCAAATTTATGAGGTCCACATTTTTCTACTAACTCTTTTCTCTCCTCTACTCATGGTAGCGAACAATCTGGTAAAAATTGTACATATACAATCATGTTTAATATATTTCCATATAGGTCAAGTTGTGGAAGAGGAATCAAAGCTAGTATTTCTTAAAAATGATTTTTGTCATTCTGTTAAAACTCATTGATTATGAGGTTGAGTCATCATCAGGTTACAAATTTCATGTTTTCATCCATACTCTGATAACACTAAGTCTTGGCAATAGCCCCACTGCTGTTATTACTTGAAACCTCAATTGATTTACAACTTTGCAATCTATTTGCTCCCATTTATTATCCCTCACATAAAACCAAGCAGCACTGGGAGGTTGCCTCTGATGTTTGGACTCTAAAGTATTGGACAAAGAGGAGTCTAGGCCACAGGAGTGTTTTTGGAGAAAGAATATAGTGCAAATGGTCAGCAAAGCAATAAAGGGCCTACATATCCTAACCTCTGTATATGAAATGCAATTAATAATAATACAAAGCCTGGATGTTTTTAATAAAGGGATGGATGGATGTAGCTGCTGTCCTTGATGATTCTATTGCAGGCTGATCCTTTACAACTTAGACCTTATGGGGAAGAAAAGATACCAGTCAATGTTCCCAAAATATGACCACTGCCCAAAATATGATAAATCTACCTGAATGGACTTTAGTGGGCCCTTCTGTCATTCTCAACTGGTCTTATTCATGCGAATTAGATATTATCCAATAACAAAAGTTACAGACAGCACTTCATGTATTTTGCAGGACATTTCAGTGGGTGCAGATTGAGAGATACAAAACCATTAAACATTAGCATTACCAGCAACCATCTCCATCAGTAAATCAGAAGAGATTCAGGAGAATTAAACTTGTTCATTTGTCCTACTATCCCACACAGTAGAAACTTTATGGATGGATACAAGAGAAAATTTAAAGGGAAATTATGCTAGCAAGTGACTGAACCACACTGATAGACAATAATGAAATTGTTTTGTGCCAATTTCATTTTGGTTGAGTAGGTACAAGTCCTTTACACATTAGATTATTCAATTTTTAAATTGACAAGAAGATGAACTATGTGACTCTAGTTGCATCATGACATTTAAAGCAAAGGCAAATGCTTATGGTTGTTCTAAATTCAGACCATACTTGAGAAATTTTTTAAGAAAGTCACAAAATGTAAAAAAATAGAAACAATAAATCTTGAATTGGGAGAAGGATGAGGAGTGGTGCTTGCACAATGAATAGCTGTTCTTTCAGTTTAATTCACCTACCCCCACCCCTGACAAAGTCAGAAGATACCAGGATAAATGAGAATCTCTCTGGAGACCAGTGAGAGAAGGCATCTGGAATAGAAGTCAATCATTGTCCCTTGGTAACTAGTCTGTGAGGTATAGAGAAGGACCTTATCTAACTGCTAGTTAGAAGGACACAGGAACCTATAAATATAGTGGATAGTGGTTGCTACATGGACAGTAAGAGATTGAGTAATAAATGTGGTTGAATTGAGAAAGAGATGGCACTGAACCTTCTAGTTGGGGGGATAAAAATTATAAAAGGATGATTCCTTACCTGTCTGATTTTGGAGTGTGGCTAGAAAATATTATGTACAAAATACTAGGTGGAGGGAGTTGACATTTTAAACCTCACCAGAAACTGCTATCTGCAGGGATAGAATTTTCAGAAATTTCCCAGTTATAGCCTTAGTACTTCAGAACTGTATCCTTGTACTTAATTATTTTTGACTATGCTTTAATAAATGTACTTTAATCTAGAGGTTACTAAGTAAATATTTTGGGTCCTACAAAACTGAAAAATATGAAATCTCATTGGGATTAGGACCTAAGCAGGAGAAATTTATGAATTAGTTTTACTTGTCTCCCTAGACAACATAGACTAAAGCAGTTAAATGAAAGACTGGTAGCCTAAGGACCTCTATGAATACTTGTGTGAAAGAATTTATCACTTTCAGTGCCCAGGCCTTATTCACTCCTATATCTGAGTTGGTAGTCTGGATAATGGAGAGCTATACACTGGTTACCCAAATATAAAACTTACCTATTTAGGATAGAAAGCAGACTTAGTGCTGATAAAGCAAATATACCTGTTAGTCAGGGAACATATGCTCCTACACTAAGCTAATAAACTAAAATACCACCTAGAATCCAAAAGTTAGTGAGGGTTTGCAATGAATGAGGCAGGGTAGAACTATGAAAGAATAATAAATTTGGAGTCAGGACACCTGTGTGACTTTGGAAGTCACTTCTCCTCCCTTATTCATCATCAATTAACCAGAAGGTTGAATTTAAAGCTCTCTGATCATCCTAAAGTTATGTCTGACTGTGTCACTTCTTTCCTTATTTAACTCCAGGGCCTCCCTATCATGTTTAACATTAAGTATGGATCATAACCTTGGCCTTTAGAGCTCACCCCAATCTCATGTTCTTTCTACTTTTCCTGCTTTACTAAACACTACTCTTCCATAAACTTTAGAGTTTCAGGAATCTCGGGGGCATAGTAGATAGAGTTACCCCTGCCCCACCCAACCTGGAGTCAGAAAGACCTGACTTCAAATCTGGTCTCAGTTACTCTGTGACCCTGGACAAGTCACTTAACCACACTTTGCTTCAGTTTCTTCATTGTAAAATGGGATTATAATAGAACCCACTTCCTAGGGTTGCTGTGAGACTGAAATGATATTTAGCACAGTACATGATACACATTAGGTGATATATAAATATCAGTTATTATTATATTGTTATTATTATTATTATAGTTTATCTAACAGAACTTTCTGTTGATCTTTAAAATAAAATTTCATCTTCCATATTTGTGCTTTTCTCTGTGGCTTGGGTCCCTACCTTACTTCCTTCCTTCTGACTCAGAAATACCTGGCTTCTTTTAAGATTCATATCAAGTGCCACCTTCTTAATGAAACTTCTCCTGATGCTGTAAGGACAGTGCAAAGAGGACTATTTCTTGAAGCAGCAGAATTAGGCTCAAACATAATATTTTCTGCTTGCTACTAGACTTATATTGGGTTAATCACTCAACTGCTCTAGATCTTATTGTCCTAATCTGCAAAATATATGAATTGGATAGAGAACTCTAAGGTCCTTTCTACCCATAGATCTAATCCTTCCCCTTTTAGTAGTCACTGCTTCTCTATCTTCAAAGAGTCACATTTTCAGAAAGAAGGTTAAAAAAAATTGCTTGACCTTATTGCCCCTTTGAATTGTCTTCCTAATTTTTAGCTTTGCATATAAATTTATTAATTTTTTCAAATTTAGCTTATTTATTTTCACATTATTACAATAGTTTTGTAAAAGCAAACATAATCAATCCCCTTCAAAAATAGAGAACACTCAAGAAAAATAAAGTGAGAGGAAAAAAAGTGTACTTGTCTGGGTTCAGATACCATTGGCTCTGCCTCTGGAATGTATAGCATTATTTATCATGAGTCCATCAGAGCTGTATTTCCCTCCATTCTATTCCTCCCCATCCCCATTTATTCTATTTTCTCTTTTCACCCTGTCCCTCCTCAAAAGTGTATTGTATCTAACCACCCTTTTCCACAATCTTCCCTCTTTTCTATCACCTACAACCATCCTCCCTCCCTATCCCCTTTCTCCCATCCCTTTCCTCTCCTTTTTCCACTAGGGTAAGAAAGAGTCCTAAACCCTATTGAATGTGTATGTTATTTCCTCTCTGATTCACTTTTGATGAGAATGAAAACTCACTTATTCCTTCTCAACTTTACCCCTTCCATTCCATTGCAGAAACTTTTTCTTGACTCTTTGAGTGAAATCTTACTCCATTCATTGTCTCCTTTCCCTTTCTCCCAGTAAATTCCTTTTTTACTCATGACTCCATATTTGTAATCTATTATACCTTCATATTCAGCTCCCTCCTTTGCCTTGCCTATATAGGCTTCTAACTGCTCTAATAAATGAGAAGGGTGAATTATCAGGATTTTTTCCCATGCAGGAACAGAAGTAGTTCAACATAATTAAATCCCTCATAATTTCTCCTTCTCATCCATCCCCTCTATGGTTCATCAGAGTCCTGTACTTGAAGAACAAATTTATGTTCAGCTCTGCATTTCCTCAGGAAAGTTTGAAAGCCCACTATTTCACTGAATATCCATTACCCTGGAAGAGAATGCTCAATTTTGCTGGGTAGTTAAGATCCTCTCCATTGGATTTCCAACTCTTACAACTATCCCTCTCTATACTTCCATTTTATCCAGAAGAGGCAGATCTTTACTGAAGTTCCTCCATGATATCTTGAGTTCAGAACTTGTTTCACTCAGCTTTTGGTGGAATCTCTGTAGCTTTAAGGTCTCCATAGCTACATAAGGTCTCTATAAGCTACATTTAAAGTTGCTTAGGGAAAATCTGGGAGTTTCCTAGTTTCACATTGTCATCTTGGCTTTATCTCAGAAGTCCTACATGTTTCTTTAAAAGACCTTCAACTGTGGTAAAGAATTTTGACACATATTAGCTTATGAAAGAGAAAGCATGCCATGTAATAAGCATGGGATATGGAATCAGAGGACTCTGACTTGAATTTTAAATGTGCAAATTACTAATACTTGTTCTGAGTCAAAAATGCCATACATATGGACTTAACACTCCTATTTAGAAAATGAAGAGGTTGAAAGGGAAAAGAGGCAAACTCCAAGTCCCTCCTCTAAGAAACTTTATTTCCCTTCATGTGTGGAATGCCAGTAGCTCCCAAACAAGATGAGGCATATTAAAAAAAAAAAACTTAGACTTGTATCTTTCTAGTATGAGAAAACTGATTTGGCTTTGGTGTTTCCTCATAGCAGATACACTTGTTTACTTCCTTAAGTTTCTTTTGTTTGATGAATTTCCATATCAGATACCTTGCTTATCTATTACTATTTTTTATCTATATGAATAATTTAAGTTATTCTATTTTTGAAAACTCATCTATTTGATTTGATAATTAAACTTAAATTTATGGAATATATTACTTTAGAGGTACAAATTAACTTCCCTTGCATTTCAGGATATCATTCCATTTAATTCAAATAAGCTGTTTGCCTTGAAAGAAGCTAAGAATTTCAGGAGTAAAAAAATGAGAAGGCATAGAGTTAAGATATGGGGTCCCAAATGTAAGTAAGATCAGAAGGAAAGCAGAAATTTGGGAAAAAATTGTAGACAGTTAAACAAATAAAGGTCTCAAAATATTTAAGGAACTTTATCAAATCTATAAGAATAGGAGTAATTCACCAACTGGTAAATGATTAAATGTTATGATCAGGCAGTTTTCTGGTGAAGAAATCAAAATAATTAATAGTCATCTAAAATACCCTAAATCATTACTCATTAGAGAAATACAAATTAAAACAACCTAGAAATATCATTTTACACCTATTAAACTGACTAAAATGATAGAAGGGAAAAGTGAGAAATAAAGGAGGGAATATGGAAACTTTTGAACACTGATTCATTGTTGGTGGAACTAGGGACTGATCCAACCATTTTTGGAGAGCAGTCTTGAATTATACCCAATGAGCTATTAAACCACCTATATTCTTTTATCATTACTTGATCAATTTCTGAAGAGAATTAGGGAAGAAAGAAAAGAACCTCTGTGTTCTAAAATGTTTACATAGCAGTTCTGTGGCAAAGAACTGGAAATTGAAGGGATGCCCATCAACTAACAAATTTTGATATGTAATTGTGATAGAATATGACTGTGATATAAGAAATGATGAACTTGATGACTTCTACCCAAAATGGTGGAGAGAAGTCATGCACTGTCCTTAGGCCTCCTGACTTTCCCTCAGAACTAATATAAATCAAGCCTCTTAAAAGAATTCAGGTACACAAAATCTAGAGAAAAGCAAAGGAGAACATCTACCAACAAGGTCTGTCTCAGGGGAACATGGGTGAGCCAGGGAAAGGGAGCAGAAAGCCAGTGCAGGGGAGGCAGGATGAGACCTGGGTCTAACCTGAGAACAGTTGCTGAAGCTTTGGCTATGTGAGTGGGCAGGAGAGCTCCATCAAGGTTGGAGGGAGAGTTCCAGCACAGCTGGCAGGAGAGCTACAGCACATCAGCTAAACATAAATCCAGTTAGCTCTGCTGGTCTGGAAGAACAGGGCCAGGAGCCCCCCCCCGCCTTTTTTTCCCTTTTTGCAAGGCAGTGGAGTTAAGTTACAAGGTCACATAGATAGGTAATTATTAAGTATCTGAGGCCAAATTTGACCTCTGGTCCTCTTGATTCCAGGGCTGGTGCTCTATCCACTGTGTCACCTAGCTTTCCTAAGAGCCCCATATTTTCAGTGGAGTCCTCATGTTTTCAGTTGAGTCACCTCCCTGCCCCCCCCATTCCCATGGGAGAAATTGACTCTTCCCAGAACAAACACAGTAACAACCTCCCCACCTCCCCAGGCTCAGTTATAGATCTCTCTCAATACTGAGTGAATAATAAGGGCCCAGCACACATTGTTCAAGGATAATTCAGACCCTGATGCACCCCCACTCCCCCAGGCCTAGGGAGTGGGCCACATATCAATGTAACATACACTCCAGAGAAAGCCTCTAGCACCACCTACTGGCCGGTCCACTTGGAGTTACTAAACCCAGTGAGCTAAGCCTCTAGGGATTTATACTCCAAGGGTCTGTGAACCAATACAAGATCCTAGGAAAATGAAGAAATGCCAGCAGAAAGGGGGGTCTATTGAATGCTACCTCAAAGACAAAGAAATCTAACACAGAGAGAGCTAGAACTTCTGAGGGGAATATGATTTGGTCTCCAGTCCAGAAAGACTTCTTAGGAGAGATCAGTAAGGAGTTGAAAAATCCAATGGAAAAAACTGGGAAAGAAAATTAATACATTTCAAAGAAAATTAACATGAAAACAAATCCTTGGAAAATACTATTGGACAAGTTCAAAAAAGAAAATTATTCTTTCAAAATCATAATTGGGGACATGGAAACCTCCTTCAACAGTAGAAATTACCAATTGGAAAAGGAGTTGCAAAAGGTAAATGAAGAAAATTCTTCACTTAAAAAAATGGAATACATGGAAACTAATAACTTCATGAGACAATCAGTATCTCTTAAACAAATACCAAAAATTGAAAAAATAGAAGAAAATATAAAATAACTCATTAACAAAGCTACTGACCTAGAGAATAGATCTAGAAGAGACAACTTAAAAATCATTTGGCTTCCCGAACACATTGAGGATAAAAAAGTCCTGGACTCAATATTTCAGGATGTATTGAAAGAAAATTGCCATGATATGATGGAACACAGAGCAAAAGATTTATTGAAAGAATACATTGATCCCCTCCTGAAAGGGATCCCAAAATAAAAGCACAAAGAAATATTGTGACCAAATTCCATAACTATCAGATAAAAGAGAAAATCCTTCAAACAGCCAGAAAGAAACAATTTAGATACTAAGTAGCTACTGTAGGAGTTATGCAAGACCTGGCTGCATCAACATTAAGGGATCAAAGGTTCCTAGAATATGATATTCCAAAGAGCAAGGGAACTTAGAAGGCAGCCACAAATTCAATATCCTGCAAAACTGAGCCTTCTCTTGCAGAGGAAAAGATGAATATTTAACAAAATAGGAGACATCCATCTTTTCAAAAGAAAAGACCAGAGATAAATAGAAAATTTTAACTTCAAACAGGAGCAACACAAAAAAGGGAAAAGAAAAAAAATTGCTATCCAATAAGATGAAACTGGCTTTATTCCCACCTGGGATAAAGATTCTCACTATTCTTGAGAATTGTAACCCTATTAGAGAGAATATACTTAGCCAGAAGTAATGGACACTCATGACTTGTCCATGACTCTGATAGAATATTTTAAAACAATATTTTCTTAAAAGGGGGAGAGACAGTAAAGAGATGGGAAGATGGAGGAGATTGAATGGGGTAACTCACATTATATGAAGAGGTACAAAGGACTAGACCTTTGGAGAAAATTGAATTGGAATAGAATCTTTTTTTTCTGCAATATATTGCACTTACCCAAAAATTGCCATGTACTAGGGCATAGAAAACCTAATAATCAAATGCAGAAAGAGAGAAATAGTGAATACTTCCTTCTTAGATCATAATGCAGTAAAAATCATATGTAATAACGGGCCATGGAGATACAGACCTAAAACTAATTGGAAACTAAATAACCTAATTTTTAAGAATGAGTAGATCAAAGAATAAATCATAGATAGATCTAATAATTTCATCTTAGATAATCATAATAATGAGACAACATAACAGAACATATGTGATACAGCCAAGGCAGTTATTAGGGATTATATTATATCATTAACTGCTTGCATGAATAAAATAGAAAAAAGAGGAAATCAATGAACCAAGCATGTGACTAAAAATTTAGAGAAAAAATTAAAAAAACCTTAAAATGTCTAATTAAAAATTCTAAAAATTAAAGGAAAAATTAATAAAATCAAAAACTATAAAATTATTGAACTAATAAATAAACCTGAGTTAGTTTTATGAAAAATGCAAAGAAATTGATAAGCTTTTGGTTAATTTGATTAATAAAAAGAAAACAGAAAACCAAATTACTCTTAAATGAAAAAAGGAATTCACCATCAATGAAGAAAAAGATTAAAACAATAATTTGGAATAATTTTGCCTAACTGTATGCCAATAAATTTGATAATCTAAGTGAAATGGATGAATATTTATAAAAATATAAGTTGCCCAGGTAAAATGAAGAGGAAATTAAATCCTAAATAACCTTATTTCAGAAAAAGAAATTCAATAAGTTTTCACTGAACTCTGTAAGAAAAAATCTCCAAGACTAGATGGATTCACAAATAAATTCTAGCAAGCTTTTAAGGAACAATTGCTTCCAATTCTTTATAAACTCTTTGGAAAAATAGGTGAAGACAGAACTCTGCCTAACTCCTTCTATGACACCATTATAGTGTTGATACCAGAACCAGAAAGAGTCAAAACAGAGAAAGAAAATTAGACTAATTTCCCTTATGAATATGGATACAAATATCTTAAATAAAATCTTTGCAAAGTGATTATAGCACATTATCACTAGGATAATACACTATGACCTAGCAGGATTTATCCCAGGATTGTAGGGTTGGTTCAGTATTAGGAAAACAATTAATATAATTGACTATATCAATAAGAAACCTAACAAAAAACAAATCTCAATAGATCTGAAATACCTTTTGACAAAATGCAATACCATTCCTACTAAAAACAGTAGAGAGCACAAGAATAGATGGATTGGTAAGAAATAACTATCTGAAACCATCAACAAGCATTTTAAGCTAGAGGCATTCCCAATAAGACCAGGGGTGAAACAAGCATGCCCATTATCAACACTACTATTCAATATTGTATTAGAAATTTTAGTTTCAGTAATAAGAGAAGAAAAATAAATTGAAGGAATTAGAATTGGGAAGAAAGAAGCAAAACTGTTGCTCTTTGTAGATGACATGATGGTATACTTAGAGAATCCTAAATAATCATCTAAAAAACTACTAGAAACAACTAACAATTTTAACAAAGTCACAGGATATAAAAAAACCCAACATAAATACTCAGCATTTCTATATATTACTAACAAGATACAGCAGCAAGAGCTAGAAAGAGAAATTTCATTTAAATTAACTTCAGACCATATAAAATATTTGGTAATCTACCTGCCAAGGCAGACTCAGAAACTCCATGAAAACAACTACAAAACACTTTTCACGCAAATAAAATCAGATTTAAATAACTGAGCAAATATCAACTGCTCATGGATAAGTTGAGCTGATATAATAAAAATGACAATTTTACCTAAATTAAACTACTTATTTAGTGCCTTATCAAACTTCCAAAATTACTTTAATGAACTATAAATAAATTGTAACTAAATTCACATGGAAAAATAAAAATTTCAAGAATTTCTCAAGAATTTCCAGGGATTTAATAAAAAAAGTGCAAAAGAAGGTGGCTTAGCCTTATCAGATCTAAAATTACATTATAAAGCATTAATCATCAAAACTGTTTGGTTTTGGCTAAGAAATAGCATGTGGATCAGAGCAATAGATTATTTGTAAAAGAGGCAGAATGAAATGATTACAGTAATCTGCTATTTGATAAACTCAAAAACTCTAGCTTCTGGAATAAGAACTCTCTCTTTGATAAAAAAAAAACTGTTGGGAAAATTGGAAGTTAGTATGGCAGAAATTTGGATTGGACCAACATTTCACACCCCATACCAAGATAAGATCAAAATGGGTACAGGATTTAGCCATAAAAGACAGTATTATAAGAAAAGTAGGAGATGAAGAAATAGTTTACCTATAGAAAGGGAAGCAGTTTATGACCAAAGAAGAGATGGAGAACATCATTAAAAACAAATTAGATAATTTTGAATACATTAAATTAAAAAGCTTTTGCACAAACAAAACCACTGTAACCAAGATCAAAAGAAATGTAGTAAATTGGGAAACTACTTTTATAGCTAAAATTTCTGACAAAGGACTCAATTCTAAAATATATGGAGAACTTAATCAAATTCATAAAAAAATCAAGCCATTCCCCAAGTGACAAATGGTCACAGTATATGCAAAGGTAATTTACAGTTGAGGTAATCAAAGCTATTCATAGTCATATGAAAAATTGCTCTAAATCATTATTGATTAGAGAAATGCAAATTAAACCATCTCTGAGGTACCATATCACACCTATCAGACAGGACAATATGACCATAAAGGATAATATTCAATGCTGGAAGGGATGTGGGAAATCTGGGACACTAATACATTGTTGGTGAAGCTGTGAACCCATCCAAACTTTCTGGAGAGCAATATGGAATTATGCTGAAAGGGAAATAAAAATGTGCATATCCTTTGATGCAGCAATACCACTACTAGTTCTATACCCTAAAGAGAATATGAAAAAGGGTAAAAACATCACTTGTACAAAAATATTCATAGAAGCCCTGTTAGTGGTAGCAAAGAATTGGAAATTGAGTGAATATCCATCAATTGGGGAATGGCTTAAAACAATTATGTTGTGTTATGGGACACTATTGTTCTATTAGAAACCAAGAGGGATGGGATTTCAGAGAAACCTGGAAAGACTTGCATGAACTGATGTGGGGTGAGATGAGCAGAACCAGAAAAATATTGTACATGCTAACAGCAACATAGAGGTGATGATCAACCTTAATGGACTTGCTCATCCCATCAATGCCATGATCATGGACAATATTAGAGGAGTACCTGTGATGGAGTATAATATCTGTATCCAAAAGTATCTTATTTACTACATAATTTTGCTATCTCTAATATTTTATTTTTTCCTCAAGTATATGATTTCTGCCTCAACACATTCAATTTCAATCAATGTATAGCATGGAAACAATGTAAAGATTATTAGATGCCTTCTGGGGGAGTAGGGAGAGGGAAGAGAGGGTGGGGGGAAATTATAAAATTAAATACCTTACAAAAAATGAAGGTTATAAACTACTATTGTATATAATTGGAAAACAAATAAAATATTTTTAAAAAATAAAATAATACTAGAAATTTTTTTAAAAAATGAACAATAATTTTACAAAAGAATGGAAGGGCTTACATGAAATAATGAAGAGTGAAAAGATGAGAACCTAAAGAACATTGCATATAGTACTAGCAATATTATTTTAAGAACAACTTGGAATGAATTTGTTATTTTGGTTGTCACACATGGAAATTAACTATAAAGGACACATGAAAAACTGATAAACAGAAGTATCTATGTGTCAATTTTATGTATATATATATATATGTGCATATATGTATACATGTCTATTTCTAATGGAAGCCAACTGTAAAGCAAGGTGGGGAAGGAAGGGAAAAATTACATGATAAATTTGGTGTATATTTAAAAGGAAAAATAATTTGTACATTGTAGGTTTGTAGTTTCACAGTGAATCATCTTTTTATTCTTCCATATTATGGAAATGCTTGTTTCATTCCGTAAATAAAAATTTAATAATTCCAAAAATATTTTGAGGAGAATTTATATAAAGGCACATTGAAAAGTCTTCAAATGTCATCAGAGAATAGTTAGAAAATGAGCAGAAAACATGTTAAAATAGAAAGAAGAATGTGTGACTGAAGAAAAATAAAAAAGCATTGTAAAAGAAATGGAAGTCAATTTGTGAAAGAATATGAATGTTACATTGAAGAGTTTTCATATTATTGAAAAAGAGAGATATTGAGGTTTGGATTTGTTTGTTATGTTTTGCTTTAGAATGGAAGACAGTTATTTAATGAAACCTGTATCTCAATATGACCAAATGCATTGATTATTGACTGAAAAAGAAATAAACTATAAAGACAGATAACAATTATGAAATAGTAAAGTAAATTAGAGAGTTGAAGAGGGTCTTAAATAGAGTGATGACTATAAATAGAGAGAAGGCAAAGAATGTGAGAGATAAAATGGCATTTAGATTTATAAGACTTGGCAATTATTGCATTTAGGAATCAATGGAGAAGGAAGAGTCAAGAATAATTCTAACCTTGACAACCTGGGTAGTAGATGTATTATATGGTGGTATTATCAACATAAATAAGAATTTTGATAAAGAAAAGAATTTCAGTGAAAATGAATAAAATTTTGGGCATGGTGAATTTGATATTGTTATTGAACATCTTCATTTCCATCATAATAGCAGCAGGGTCTTTGATACCTTTTGGTAACCACTCTCGTCTCTTTGAAATTTTGGAATTCTTTGTTGTTTGCTTGTGAGTTTGGTTTTATTTTTTTAGTGTTGAAATTATCTAACTTGTGATATTATTTCCATGAATGTTGAACTTGGGGTTAATCTCTGCTTGCCATGCTCTGGATTTTATTCCTTTATAAATTTCCCTCTGTTTTTGATCCTTCTAGATATTTTTTTCTTGAATTATATATATATATATATATATATATATACATATATATACATATAAATATAAATATATATATATGTGTGTGTAATTATTCAATGAATTATAAAGTATTTTGCTTCTTTATGCTTTTCTGGAAAACCAGTCATTATCAAATTATTTTTCTAATTCTAATTGTTCATGTAATTTGTTGATTGTAGAAAATTTTAGCATTTTTTCCAATTTGTTGCCTTTTGATTTTGATTCATATTGCTTTGCATTTTGTCCCTGACATTCTTTTTTGCTAAGCAAAACACACAAAACTCTCAAAATTCTATCAGGAACAATCAATTCTTACTACCAAATCTTTAAAAAGTCTTATTTTCTCTTTCATGCCCTTTTTGGAAAAATATATTAATATATTTCATTAAATTTTATTATTTTGAATTTTTTTGCTTACTCATTTGTACAGACTCTTTGGTCCTTTATTTGTAGAGTTTTTTTCTTTTTTTCTTTTTTTCTTTCACAGTCTTAATATTCTCCAAACTTAATCATGTCTTACTATATGTCCAATCTACTTTCTCTTCTTAATCAAAAATATTTTGATAAAATCTTCAACACTACTTTCCATGTGCAAATCATTGTGCAAATATATTTCAGCCTGCTTTTATCCACCATGCATCTACTTTTTTGCCCTTTATATTGCCCCCACAATAAATTCTTCAAAAAAATAAATACATTCTATTCAATACTTCATAAATTCTTTAAAAGATCTATAATTGATCCCATTGGTGTGCATATTCTCTTTTACAGAGTATATTTCAACCCACCAACATCTCCCCATCCTACATAGTTCTTATCTATGCTTTGCTATTGATTCTCTGTGAAGAATCTATCCAATGGACAAAAGTTCTTTGACTAAACTCCTGAATAGTTAATATGTACAAGCAGAGCAATGGGGCAGTTTGGAGATCATCCATCACCCTCATCACTTACTAGTCCATATTCTTTTATGAATATATATATATATATATATATATATATACTTTAAAAGTACTTTTTATTTTAGCTTTTTTCTCATATTTTGCCATCAATAGCTAATGCAAATAGGTTTGAGTGAAATTATGTGGTTATTCACAATATCTCATTCTCCCCACTTAAACATTTCTTCTAATTTGCTATTGATTTTATCTTTGTTCTAATTATTTGATGCCATCATTGCAAAAGGTTAACTAATCCAGATATAACTCAGATATCAATAAGCAGTAATTACTGCTTTGAGAAGAAAATTTATTATTTGTAAGGTTTAGTCTTCACTAATCCCCATCCCTATACAACTTTTATAAGATCATATTCATGTTATATAAAGATGAAATTTCTGAATATTTTACAAGATTTCAATGTACTCTATAGTAGAAAAATTTAGCTGTTTACATATTTTAAGATTTTTTAGATGGGGTTTGTGGCAGCAAAAAAGCTTGGAATTATTGAAATATCTTCATAATTACAATTTGATCTATAAAATCTTGGATCCTGTTCATTATCCATCCTGCTCAAGTTGCAAAATACTGAAAGTGATAGTATATAGGTTAGAGAATGTGATTGCCCCCTTGCATTCTGTCCTACTTAGACCTCATCTGGTGTTTGGTGTTCAGTTTGAGGTGATGGAAGGAAATTATGATGTGAAAGAATCTCCAATGATGAGTTATCTGGATGGTGAAGGGCCTTAAGATAATGCCCTATGAGAACTATTTGAAGGAATTTTAACCTAAAGAAAAAATACCTGATACCTACCTTTCAGTATTTAAAAGCTGTCAGCAAGATAAAAGATATGATTTGTTCTGTCTGACACTAGAGGGTGGGCAAATTTCAATGGGTAGATGTTTCACAGGCAGATTTCATCTTGTTGGGAGGAAAGGCTGTCAACTAATTAGTGCTATCACAAAGTGTAATGGGTTACCTTTGTTGATAATAGATCTCAGTTAAATATTTTCAAGGAGATGAGGGTGACAACTTGTCACACAGGATGTAGAAAGTCTTTTTTTATAGAGGGATAGTTCAGACCAGATGGCATCAGAATTCCAGTCCAACAATGAAATTCTATGATATTTTCTATCTTTCACTTGCTATCATGGCCAGTGGTAATTTTTGATGACATAGCATTGAAAAATACTGACTTTCAAAATTTATAATATCAAAAAATTCTGCCAAGCAGTTGAAGAATTTCTAAATAAAATGTAATGTGTGAATGTATGGAAACATTCCTAAGTTATAAGGAATGACAAATTTGAAGAATTCCAAGATTTATGGAAAGACATAAAAAGTGATGCAGGGTGATGAAAGTAAAATATAAAAAGAATAATGTATACAATTTCAATAGTGCAAATGGAGAAAATATTACTCAACAAAACTCATTGCAAAAACAATTGATAACATTGCCACTGATTCATTTAAGTTAAAAAATATATTCTTCCTTTGTATAAATAGATGGCAAATTATAAAAAAGTCATCTCATATTACTGAAAATCATCATCCAATTATAAATTTTATTCACTATTTTATGTTATTTTGTTTAACCCTTCCCCTCTCTCCCACTCAGAGATAATTAATTTAGAATTGTGCTCTGTGTCTAAACAACATTTATTAATTTTAAAAGGCTATAATTAACCAGAAAATAGTAACAACTGAGGCAGTTAGATGACACAGTGGATAGAGAATTGGGTCTACAGACAAGAAAACTCAGCTTCTTGATTTCAAATCTAGTCTCAGATGTAGAGTAGCTGTGTCACCCTGGGCAAAATCACTTAGCTCTCATTGCTTTATGTTCCTCACCTGAAAAAGAAGCTAGTAAAGGAAACAAAAAATAACTCTAGTACCTTTGCCAAGAATTCATGACCTAGATGAGATTACAATGAATTGGACACAAGTGAAAAATAGCTGAGCAACTATAACAATAACAGAGATAGTCTTGTATTGAAAGAACATGTCTCTTAATTGTGATGGTTTCACTATGAAAAATTTTGAGTAATAGAGGAACAAGTCTCAAACTAGAATGAGGAATTTGATGCATACACAAATACCTGAAGAACAAAAAAAAGTATAATAAGAAGATAAGACAAGTAGCAATGTCTTACTTGTGTTAGATCAAGGGAAGAAAAGAGATAATGTCTTAGTGAGCAGAGGAGTTGTTATGATGTATAATGTTATACATTATGAAACTGAATCACTTGAACTACATCTTGAAGGACTCAATATGACTATAGCAAGTAAGAGAATTTAGGGGAGATACTTTTCAGACCTAGGTTATGAAATGAATTAAACTATGGAGCCAGGAAAACTTTAATATGTACATGTATGAAAATGTATTTCAGCAATTGATTAAAATAAGAGAATAGCAGCATCAGATAAAATGATAAAATGGAGGAGGGGACGTGACTTTAATCACTAGATGTTGCGCCATAAGCAGGTCTGTGAATAAGGCAGATTAATCTTGCTTTGGGAGCAAGGCAGGGGTTACACATAGAAAGATCAATTATGATACTATTTTAACAGGTCAAACATGTAGTAACAAGTCCTTGTATTTGTTGTACTTGAAAAGGAATACCAATTAAAATGGAAAGGATTAATCCAAGAAGTATTTTGGAGAGAATTAATAGAATTTGTCAACAGATTTAATATGGTAAAGGGGGATTTGACCTGTGATTTCACTGTTATATAAAATTCTAAGGGGAGGAAACTCCCTTCACCAATGAAGCTCAGAAGCTTCTCTGTAAATTATAGTTCTATAAAGTTACTGTGAACATTGAAAAGGGAAAAAGTGACTTTACTGAGGGTAATGTAAACAATGTTTTAGAAGTAGGACTTGAACCCAGATCCTGACTGCAAGTTTACCTCTCTTCTTATCCATTTGATATTGTTCCTGAAGAGTTCTAAAAAGTAATGATGATGATTATGATGATGATGATGATGATGATGATGATGATGATGATGATGGTGATATATTTTTGAGCATGATTATCTGGTTACATAATGGTTTCATTTACAAAAAAATTAGGTATGCCAGTAATTTCCTCTAACATAAGCCACTCCTGAAGAAGGAGAAACTATTCCAGAATGTTTTCAAGGATGAAAATATTGCTAATATTGTAAAAATAGGCTCATCATTACCAACTCTACTATTCAATAACACTATATCCAAGGTCTCAGATGATCATAATATAACACACAAATTTTCTCCATGGCTATAGCAGCACAGCTAGACAAACACAGCTAGCTTGGAACATCAGACTACAATGATCTACCTCAAAGAGTCTGCCATTCCTCTTCATTGATAGTTTTATGTCAGTAGTGCAATGAGTCAACTTTTAAACACCTACAAAAACCTACTTCTCCCAGCTTTCAGGGGCTGTCTTCAGATATCACTAGTATGGGATAAAACAAATTTTTTTATGGCTACTGGCACCAGAAACCACCTTTCTGTCTTTTAATTTATTTCAACAAATTTGACACTATTCTAAATTAGTGGAACTGTTTGGCACAAAAATTTAAAAAACTAGTGAAAATCAAATATTAATATTAATAGTAGATATTTAAAATCATAAATTTAAAAATTTAACTTTTAAATGATCAGTTTATGAACTTATACAGTTCTTCAAATGAATCTGTGATTACTTAGTACATGTATGCATACCCTGTTGGAATTACGTTCAGAGTTTGTGACATTTGATTTCAAAAACCTTTAGGGTAGCAAATCCTTTAAAGTGGATTTGTCTTTTAGAAATAGACAAAAATATTCAGAGCAATCTGTCTAATACTATTTTTCTCCAAAAAAGGTAATGAATCATGTGTCTGTTTTATTAAAAAAAAATCCTCATCTCTTTAACTTTGAAATCAATTCCCAAAGAGGAGCTCCAGAAATGTAAGTATAAGCATGACCTTCAAAAAAATGAGTTCCCTCAAATGTGATCTCTAAAAAGAACATAATGGTGTCTGAAATGTGGCCATTGTGATTTTGAGGTTTTTTTTTTTTTGTTTCAGAAAAAGGTGTTAAGGAATCATTCCCATTGTCTTATATCTCCAATAGTAAGATGAGACAACATGAAGAGCAGCTTTCCCATGGCTCACCTGCAGGGAACTTGGGAAATCGGAGTTGTGGTGTGAATAACACATGAATGATGATAGTAGAAGACAAGAAGGCTACTGCTTTGATAAATTCCCCAAGGGCTGGCAAAATGGCAGTGCTTGGAGGCATGTGCCAAATCATGTTTGGCTTTGGCCCTGCAACTTGTGATTCTGTCAAGGACTCATCACATCAATTGGTGGCAAAATGGATTACTGTCATTCTTCAAGGCCCAGCACATCATTCCCCATTGATTGGCATGCCAAATCCTTCACAAAGTAATGAGTCAGGGACGATTCAAATCATCATCGAACTGTCAGCTTGATTGCATAGCCCTCTATCAATGGGATTAAACTGGTGTGGCATCCAAAATGTAATGAAAGGCATTACTTGACTTGAAAAGTCGACAAAGAGACAGGGATTCAGGACCTGAGAGACCTAGACCCACAGGAAACAAAAAAATAGCAGGAGAAATCTAAAGAAATTGGGTGATTGTTGACACAAATGCATTTATCTTTGTACCAGGTGCTGTGGCAAATAGGAATCATGAGGGACATGTTAAGGAAGCAAAGTGAATGCATAATCTAATGCCTTCATTTTATAAATGAGAAAACAAAAGCCTTCACATAAGTGAAAGGATTTACAAGATTAAATAGTAGCAGGAGAACAGGAGTAGTACCTAGATTCCTGAGTTCCAAACCAGTGCTTCTACTACAAAAAGCAGTAGTTTTGTGTAATTTAAGTTGTCATTACCTTGCTATAAATAAATACAGACACTGGAAATGGAATCTGTTTCTGTTTTCAATGGATAGACTTTACATTTTATATTATGCTTAGAATTTTATTTTCAAAGTTTGGCATTCTTTTCCTACTCATAGATCATTCTACTCTAACACTACTCCACTATCAGCAGGGGATATTCTCTGAAGCATAATATGAAATATAAAATCATTGAAGAACCTAAGAAAACAAACATGAAGCAGTAAATAAGCAGAATAATGATGAATAAAATAGCCTACTCCAAGTCTAGTAGTAGGAGAGATAGAAAAGAGTAAAGAAGATATTCTGGGTAAATTACCACTCAAATTTATTTTATTTGTTATACAGGAGAAGTCCTAAAATATCAAATCTTTTCAGACTCTCAGTACCTGTCAGAACTTGTGGTCCTTTTTTTTGAATAACATTTTGAATAAGCATAATGAACTTCTCAAAATTCAGTACAGAATCCACATACTTTGTCAAGTAAATGCAAAGATATCCTTGTTTGAAGAACAGGCAATTCTCAAGCTGACTAACAGCTCATCAAATGTTTCTTCTTGTTTTGTTCCCTGAGTCTTTTTTAATGATATTTTATTTTTCCAAATACATGCTATGAAAGGTTTTTCAACATTCATCCATATGCATTTGTATATTTTTAAGTTACAAAATTTCCTTCCACCCTCCTTTCCCATCTCCCTCCCCTCAAGTTAACATTGTACTTACTTATTATTTTCCCTGACTCTTCTAGTTCCTCCCACTAATTACCCAGAATAGCTTCTTTCCTCTTTTCTGCCTATCTTAAATCTACCAAAGTTGAAGTTAATGATACCTACCTCTTTTCTATTGTACTCAGATATATGACAAAATAATTACCTTCTTAAGAATTGTCCTGTTCTCTCATAGCTGATTATGTTTTTCAACATTATTATATTTGTTTTCTGCTTCATGTTTGTTTTCTTAGGTTCTCCAATTAGTTTATAAACTTCATTTAAGCAGGCATTTTTTCCATATAATTTTTTGACTCATGAATGTCACAAGATTTGTTGAATACATTGTTGAATGTATTGTGTGGAATAAGATAATGAATTCAGAGTTCAAATCTCCTTCAAGATCATGGAGTTCACCTTTCCTTTTAGATATAAAGAATTTAAGGCACATAGTTTAAGTGACTTGCTCAGTAACATAGCTGGAATTTTAGTCCTTTCACTCTAAGCATTTTTATATTACTTCTATTAGAGAGTATAATTTTGGTTATAGTTAGGTTTTAAAGCCTATCTTTTGAAAGAAATGTGTGAAGGTAGCGAAAATGTTATAGTGAGCCCAAGTTTTATTATCCATACTAAATATTTCAGTAGGAAGCACATAAGAGAGGGAATACTTCCTTTACAGTCAAAGCTGAAATGGATTAGCTTTTTGCACTAGTACAATCATTTTGGAAAGACATTTTGACTTATATTGTGTCTAAAATGTCTAATCTCTTAGGGTTAAAGAGGACAGACAACTAATAAGAAGAAGGTCCCTCTATTTATGAAATTACTGTTCATGATAGTAAAATAGTGGAAACAAAATGAATATCCATATATTATATAGAATGGCTAAACAAATTGTGGTACATAAATATAATTATAACCTGTAATATTACTGTACAATGAGAAATGATGAATATGATGAATACATAGAAATGAAAATATCTACATGAATTAATTTAGAATGAAATAAGCAGAGTTAAAAAACAATATGCACAGTGATCACAACAATAAACATAAGAAACAATAAACATAAATCAAAAAGGAATGTAGCAAAATTATAAAGAAAAAAGTAGTATGAAAGGAAATTCCTACCTCATCTCTTGGTAGAGGAAGAGGATCTACAAGTGTTGCACATTCTGCAGATTTCCAGAGTTTTTCACAATACATTGTGGAATTTTGCTTCTTTTTCCTTTCCTTTTTCTATTTTTTGTGTTAAAATTTTACTTGTTGTATAGGATAGATCTCTGATTTAGGCAAATGAGAGGATTAGTGAGGAAACTATATATTGTATTTTTAAAAAATGGATATAAATAAAACATTTAAATAATGAGAGGTGTTAATGGCATAGTTCACGTCCCCAGGGTACATAGATTTATATACAACATGTGTATTACAAAATTTCAGCTACTGTTAATTTTCAAATAAATTTCTAGGCAATTTGATTTTCTTGGAGTTTAATCAGTTTTTTAAAGAAAACCAAGAGATGGTCATGTTAGCACCCATGTGTAATGGCAGCTATTAGGCAGGCTGAGATTAAAGTTAAAACTGATCAGGTTATCCTCAATAATTCTGTCACCAATACGATGAATTCCTGGGGGCCACAAAGCTGCCCAGGTTGAAGAAATAGCAAGACAAAGATTTCCTCATCATTAACAATGGTATCAGGGCCTTCATGGCAACTCTATTTCCATGCTAGAGATAAGAAAAACCAGTCTCAAACAAATAAGCCATTGAAAAATTTTTAAAAGTCCTGTCCAAGGGGAGGAGTATATGGGTAAATGCTTGGCTATTTCCATTATTAAAATATAAAATCCTTAGGGGCAAGAGTTGTCTAGTATGCTTGCTTTTTGTTTGCATTCTCTATGCACAGCACAGTGCTCAGATCTTACTAAGTTTTTATTAAATGATAAAAACAATTAAGTGACTCAAGGAATTGTTTATCCTTAAATAGGATTCTTCTCATCTCCCTAATCTTCTAACAAAAATAGTAATAGGGGAGATATTTGAAGACTTTGTCTTCAATAAAGTATGAAGCATTGAAAAAGATTGAAATTACTTTCCCCAACAGTTTGTACATTAAAAAAACCAGGACAATTAAAGGTGAGGCAGCAGTGGCAAATGACATTTCCCTGAGGGACAGTCAAGTACTAGAGAAAGTAGGCCATGTGGCTTAATGCAACCATTTGGAACCATGAGAAATTTAAGAAGCATCCAAAACCACCGATATGTAACTGTTCAAATTGTTTTGGCTGATGAAAGTCAGTCAACCCCCTAAGCAGGATTGCCCAGACAGCACATTAAATGGGCAGTTGAAATGAATAAGAGTATATAAATTGCTGTTATCTTGAAACTACACAATTAGGAATCTAGATGATAGCATAAAGGTCAAAGATGTATCTGTGTTTTACAACCCAATAGACTAGGTCAACAGCAAAAGTAACTAAAGCAATAGGGAGATGACTATAAGCTCACCACTGTGAAAAAAATCAACTCCTTTAAATGGCAACTAATGCCAAAAGATCTAAGATTTCAGAACATTAAGACTCAAAGGAAAGTAGATAGAGGATCCCTATGGACTCAGGATGGCAATATGTTCCTTGATGATGAAGAAAGATAGAGTAATGAGGAGTCAGAAGTGTGGCTACAAATGATGAGCATTGTCATTTGTTTCAGCTTCTTGGATGATCAGGTTTTATCTCTCTAACAAAATGAAACTTCGACCCTGGAATATGTTTAGTATATAAAGTATTTTGAAGCAGTTGCAGTCATAAGAATAATGAGTCACAAGACAATTCTACAGCCTAGCAACCAACAAGTGTATGGAGAGTGATGTGAGCTGATGTAGCAAAGACAATGGGAATGGAAAAATCAGTATGTTCCAAAGGACACAAAAAGTCTCACTAATGCAAAAATAACAACTCATCAAGCAAAATAAACAACAAAATTGCACAAATAATTGATCTTCTTATGATCTCAGTGTAGATAAAGTGAGAGAAATGATCTATGTAAAAATTGTTTATTGGATAACAAGCACAAAGTAGGATAACACAAAAATATTTCAAGCAAAATCAAGAGGAATTTAATTAAGATGTCTGCTAGTGAAATCTGGCAAAACTAGGAAAGTTAAACCACTGAATGATTAGAAATAAGGGACAATTAATGGACCAGCTGATCCTAACAAGCTAACCACTGAAGTTTCAGAGAAGAGAAAATATGAGTGAGATTCCTCCATGGTCATGGTCACCTCCTGGAGTGGTCTAGTCTGAAAAAAAATCAAAATGGTTGGCAAATGAGGAGGAAAATAACAGAATAAACTGATTCCAGGATGAATTTCTGACACTATTATGAGACTTTTTGAAATTATGTTGCATGTGCCAATAATGAAATTTGTTCAATTTCACAATATCTTGAAATAGCTTCTGTTTTACAAAAGAAAACAGTATTTGGAATTCAATATAGTACAGGCTGATAACATGCTCACCCATCATCTATAAACTAATGAGCCATTTTGGCAGAGAAAATTTACTTACTTTGTGAGGGGAATAATATCATGCCTGAAGAACAGAAAAGTGGTTGGAAATGATCACAGAGATGTAAATACGGGATTATTATAGACTCCATCACTGTTAATCAGATGATCAAAGACAGAAAGAAATGGGTAGATTATATGACTGTCCCTTTATAGATGATACAGTCATTCTAGCTAATCTGTTTACCTGAACACATTTATTCAGTCAATGGGAAAACAAGGATTCCAGAGGCCATTCACAGCATCTTAGATACTAAAACTTGGTCTATAGCTTTACTGTATGTAAACAAAACTTGTTCACTAGTAAGAAAAGCCTTTAAATTTGAGTTGATCCTTCCTCTTGACTTTGATCTATACCAGCATTGGCACCTGGATTTAAAGTCAGAGGACCTTGGTTCAAGATGTACTTTTAAGCAAATCACTTAATCCCTCTGCTCTTCCCTCTATTTTTCAGTCCTTTGATTCTAGGTGACAATATAACAAGAAAACAGAAATGCCAATAGGCCACAGTGGTGGTAGTGAGGGGTGGTGAACATGTATTATACTTCTTGAAGTCTACCACAAAATGCTTCCATTCTGTATTTCCTATTCAACACAGTCCAAGAAAGACCAGTTGCTTTGCTTGGGTACATTCTGCACAGCTGTTTTATAGTCACCACTAGAGCATTGTGTGAGATGATGCACCAAGGGAGGAGCCAGATTACACTGGACACCTAGCAAATTCACATACTCTCCTGATTAATACTTCTTTGGTATTGATCATGCTGTGGTGTATGTAATGGTATAAGTGTCTATATTTTGGTACTTCTGTACTTTGTCAGCCAGGAGTGGAGTGAAGCAACTGATACAAAAAAGAAAAGAAACAAAGAAGCAAAACTGTGACCTGAGTAAATGAATGCTGCTGCTTTAAGATGACTAAAACCCATCTATGTCAACTGGGGTGATAACCTGATAGTCTCAGATTGTGGTGCTGCTTTAAGTAGATGGATGGTAAGTTCCTCTGTCATTCCAAGGTCATTACCTGACCATTGCCAAATCTGGCAACATATCCTCCTAATTCGTGCACCCTTGTAGGCTGACTTCTGCCCTCAAAGAGTTATATTCCAAAAGGAGAAGCGCACATGTAAGAGAGCATGTGTACTTTTGGTGCTTTACTCTTTGCTGCAAACACTGAAAGTGCTCATTCCTCCCCCCGACCACCTTGCAAAGACCCAGTAACAACAAAGGCAAAGTCAGTACCAAAGAGGAGGCCTCATTCTCACAGTCTTTGTAAGCAATTACTTGAATGAGGTAGAGTTAGGTTGAGAGGCAGAGGATCTAGTCAATTAGCCTCAAATGTCATGGAAAAGTTGAGGAGTATACAGAATTGTACATAATCATAAACTCCAGTCTTCAAAGAGAAGAGTTGGGCAAAGGATGTAATTTAAATCGGTACAGAAAACAAGTTTCCTTATTCTTTCTTAGTTGCTGATGGTTTTGCCCAGAGTGGGTCAATAAACTGTATTTCAGGGGCAGCTAGGTGGTACAGTAGATAGAGTACTGCCCCTGCAGTCAGAAGCACCTGAATTCAGTCCAATGTCATACACTTAACAATTCCTAGCTGTGTGACTTTGGGCAAGTCACTTAACCCCATTGCCTTAAATTTAAAAATAAATAAATAAACATATAAATAAATTAATTAACAAACAAATAAATAAATAATAAATAAATAAATGGGATGTATCCCAGGGGCCAAATCCATGCAATCTATGTTCATATTGGCGGCAGTAAGAGAATTTACTTCTCTACATTTTTCATAAAATTTCATGTTAAAAGTATAAAAAATACTTCTTAAAATCAGATAACAATTCTTAGCCCTGGGGCTATAGTTTGCTGACCCTCTGGATTTGGCAATATCTCAAAGTTTGGAGGGAATGGAATTGCTACAAGAAGTAGGGATATTGAACTATGATATCTTTAAGTTTCTATTTATGAGAAGCTATGACTGCATGATCATGAATGGCCTTTTCTTGGCAAATCTCTTTCCTAGATCAAGGACTATAACAAGTTATCTCCAGAAGTTGGAACCATTGGCAAAAGGGTCAATGCAAAAAGCAGATTTTCCTTAAGTACCCTGAATAAGAAGGACAGAGTGAAAGTTTACCAACTACTGATGGTACAACTCTATTGTTAATACAAGATTACAGACTGCTGAGCTGCAATACCATCAAGAAAGCCCCTAGCTGAAAAGTTTGTAATGGTTCCTAGTTGTGGACAGTCCCAGATAAAAATGAAGAAGAAAATAAATTTGAATATCTGGATTGCTGAGGTTTTAATCCTGGTCAATCTGCTGCTGATACTTAAGAGGTAATTTTCTGAAGCAAATCTGAACCTTTTTTGAATCATATAACCTGCTTGGCATTTAGAATATATATACATATGTATATATATATAATATATATAACATATATATATATATATTATACACACACACACACACACACACACATATATTTTCAGGATCTTTTAAAATGCATAAAATAGGGGCGGCTAGGTGGCATAATGGATAGAGCACTGGCCTTGGAGTCAGGAGTACCTGAGTTCAAATCTGGCCTCAGACGCTTAATAATTACCTAGCCATGTGGCCTTGGGCAAGCCACTTAACCCCATTGCCTTGAAAAATCTAAAACAAACAAACAAACAAATAAATAAATAAATAAAGTGCATAAAATAAAATACAACAGAATACAAATTAAAATTAAAATAATTATATCGAAATATAATTATTCATGTGATTATATTTTAATATAATTTTATATACATATGTATATGTATATATGCATATACATGCATTTATATGCATACATATATATGTATATATATATATATATAAATGGAGAGAGAGAGAGAGTAAAAGACATGTATATTGCATAGAACACTGTTGAAGAATCCCTGAGTGAATGGAAATCAGAGATAGTGAAAAAGGCTAAAGACTTGTGACAGAACATGACCATACCAGGAGTACATTGTGAGTAACTTTCCCTGTTTTTCCCTACACTTCTTTGGGAAATAGCATGGTATAATGAATCACATTAGACTTGGGATCAAAATTCCTTCTCTGACATTTAATAACCACATGACCACAGATAAATCATAACTTCTCATTTTCTTCAGAATTAAAGCAGAAATTAAAATAACTGTAGTAATTACCTCACAAGATTATTGTATGACTTAAATGAGATAATGTGTTAATGCAAATTTTTCAGCTTTAAAATATCATTTAAATGTCAGTTGCTATTATCTACTTTACTCTAATTTTTCCTTAGGGAAGCCTTATGTACTGGATTCTGCTACAAACAATCTGAAGTCTTGAATACAACAAATATGGAAGGGTTTGATGGCAATTAATCTGTTTCATGGCATCTACCACTGTGTTACCACCTGACCTATTACCAATTCTCTCAAGTATTATTACTGTGTCAAATACTATTGGACTCTGACAGGAAATATTATTTTTAAAAAGATATAAGCATACCAAGCAAATCTGGCACAATTATATATTGTTATTCAAAAATATAAAATTTTACCACTTGATGTAGAAAAAATATTTATTTATCTCCTTGTGGAAAATTGCTATTCTTTTTTCCCTTTAATTTTTCAATCTCTAAACTCTAAAGGACTCTGATAAGTGTTTATTCTTTTGGGTAGATAAAATATTCATTTACAGGTTGTAGCAACTTCAGGAGGATGGGAGAAGGTCATCAAAAGATGAATAGAGCCTCTCTCTTAGCATGTGGAAAAATAATATGGGAGATGTGGAAGGTATATTAAATTAAGAATAAAATTTGGACTGCTTTTCTTGTTTGGGGAGAAGTATTTAAGTTGAGGTAGACACTATAGCAAGGCAAAGGGAGATATTGGTTGTGACTAGATTCTAAGCTCTTTATTTGATTATAAACTCCTTGAGGGGTTATATTTTGTCTCTTTTGATTCTCAGTGCTTAACACATTACTTTATACATAGAGGTCACTTAATATATGTTATTGACTATTGATCAATTGATTTATAGATAAGGTCCCTGGATAAATTAAAGTCATGTCCCTTCTTTCAGGTCAAGGAAACAATGGAAAGAAAACAAGGACAAGAGCCAAGAAATATGTGTTTATTCTTGGCTCATAAAATTTCTAAGTTAAACTAAATCCTAGAGATCATTTAATCCAAACTTCCACCTGATTCAGAGAAAATTCTTTAGTAATTAGTAAATTTTATAAAAATGGACATTTTCCTCAACCTTTGTTGTTGTATAACCTAGTAGATAGATCAGGGAATGGAGTTAGGAAGAATCAAATTCAAATCCTGCCTCAGGTATATGCCAGTTTTGTGACCCTTTGCAATTCATATCATGCTTTGTCTCAGTTTCTTTGACTCTAAAATGGTGATAATAATAGCAGCACCAGGGTTGTAAAGATCAAGTGAGATATTCTTAAATGCTCAGCAGAGTGTGTAGCTAAGACTAGGTACTTAAATGCTCCCTTCCTTCCTTTTTTGGTATGATTTGATATTAATATCATTATATTGGAAAATTCTCCTGGGATTGAACCAAAGGCTACCATTAATAAATCACCAGCAAACTATTTGTTGAGAACCTACTATATGCCAGGAAAAGACAATTTAGCAGTTCCTTATGTTAAGAAACATACACATGCATGTGTGCATATACATCCATATGTATATGTTATCCATATTGTATATGTGTATGATATATATATATGTATATCTATCTATATATGTACTATTAAAATAGTTAACATATGAGGTAATTTGGGGGGCAGGGAAACAGCTGGTAGATTAGGGGAAAAAAAACTTTAGATATGGGCAGTTGGAGGCGTAGTGGATAAAGCACTGGCCCTGGGGTCAGGAGTACCTGGGTTCAAATCCGGTCTCAGACACTTAATAATTACCTATCTGTGTGGCCTTGGGCAAGCCACTTAACCCCATTTGCCTTGCAAAAACCTAAAAAAAAAACTTTAGACAGAAGGTAGTATTTGAGTTGGTATTTGAACAAAACTAAGAGGTGGAGGTAAAAGAGGAGGACATATTAGCCATTTCAGACATGATAGTACAAAGGTATGAAGATGGTAAAGAGTTGTGTGATTCAAGATGTAGTTATCACCTTATCAGCAAGCATTTACTCATCACATATCTTTTTGTTTCAATGGATAAAATAATTAATCACTATGTGGAGACTCTTCTTGTGATGATCATTTCCAAACTTAGCCAGGCTAGGCATCAGATGGTATTATCAGACCCATACTCAAAGCCTTTTCATCTTGCTAGGGTTTTTCCCAACATATGTAGTAAAATGGTTATAGTGCTGGTCCTAAAGTTAGGAAGATCTGAGTTCAGATCTCGCCTCACACTTTTACTGGTTAAGTGATTCTTTTGACAAGTCACTTAAACTCTGTCAGCTCTATTTTTCTCAATTGTAATATTGGGAGAGCACCTAACTCCCAAGTTTGAAGTAAGGATCAAATGAAATATTGGCAAAGTACTCAGGACAGTACCTGACCTCTTCCTTTCTTCTTTCTTACTCCCTCCTTCCCTTGCTCTTCCTTTTCTCCTTCCCTCCTTTTCCCCTTACCTTCCTTGTTTCCTTTCTTTCTTCTATTCTTATGACATAACCTTTGATGATTCAGGATCATATTTACATTCCAATGAGGCATCAGAGGCTGACTTTACTGTGGTTAAGTATATGATATAGGGAAATGAATTGGATCTGTGATTTCATTGATTTAAGGGATTCTTGTAGGAGAGAACGCCCTCTACCACTCTAGGTCAGCAATTTTCTCCAACTTAGAATTTTTTAAAAATAGATTTATTTATTTATTTATTTATTTATTTTTGAATTTTACAATTTTCCCCCAAATCTTGCTTCCCTCCCCACATTCCCCAGAGAAGACAGTCTGTTAGTCTTTACACTATTTCCATGCTATACAATGATTTAAATTAAATGTGTTGAGAGAGAAATATCCTTAAGAAAAAAACATAAAATGTTAGAGATAGCAAGATTACATAATAAAATAGCAGCTTTTTAACTAAAGGTGATAGTCATTGGTTTTTGTTTAAACTCCACAATTCTTTCTGTGGACACAGATGGTATTCTCCATTGCAGATACCCTAAAATTGTCCCTGATTGTTTCACTGATGAAATGAAAAAATCTACTGAAGTTCTTCATCGCCCCCATATTGCTGTTAGGGTGTACAACATTCTTCTGGTTCTGTTCATTTTGTTCAGCATCAGTTCTCGCAAATTTCTCCAGGCTTCTCTGAATTCCCATCCCTCCTGGTTTCTAATAGAACAATAGTGTTCCATAATGTGCATGTACCACAATTTGTTCAGCTATTCCTTAATTGATGGAAATTCACTCAATTTCCAATCTTGGTTACCACAAATCGCACTACTATAAATATTTTTGTACAAGGGTTGTTTTTACCCTTTTTCATGATTTCTTCAGGGTATAGACCTAGTAGTGGTATTTCTGGATCAAAGGATATGCACATTTTTATTACCCTTTGGGTGTAATTCCAAATTGCTCTCCAGAAAGGTTGAATGAGTTCACAGCTCCACCAACAATGCACTAGTGTCCCAAATTTCCTACATCCCTTCCAATATTGATCATTATCCTTTCTGGTCATATTGGCTAGTCTGAGAGGAATGAAGTGGTACCTCAGAGATACTTTAATATGCTTTTCTCTAATAAGTAGTAATTTAGAACAATTTTTCATATGACTATGGATAGCTTTGATGTCCTCATCTTAAATTGCCTCCACTTATTCTTTGACCATTTGTCATTTGGGGAATACATTTTTAAAATATATATTGGACTCAGTTCTCTATATATTTCAGAAATGTGTCCTTTGTCATAAATGCTATCCAACTTATAATCTTAAAGAGTCATATAAGAGAGTAAAAGATTAAGGACTTGCCTAGGATCAAAAGTCAATATGTTTCAAGGCTAGGATTTGGACTCATACTTCCCTGTCTTGAAGAGCAGGCTTTTATTGATATACCATTCTACAACTAGGACATTTGATGTGCATATAATAGTGATATGTTAATATTTATGTTAATTAAATGCTAATCTTTTAGTAATGTAGATTCACTTTGAACTAGATATCAAAATAAAGATGAATTATTTTCATTACAAGAGGGTTTTAAGTGAGGATACTCAAAGGACTGTATTTTGGGCCTGCTCTTTGGGATTTGATTTTGATATTTTTATTACCTGCTTTTTTATTATGAAAATCTGCTCTAAGTATATGGTATTATATTAGTCATTAACATGATAGTATGAATCAGATCAAGTCCCATTCTTTGGACATATGAAATTTACATTATTTTCTCAATTGTGGGGAACTCTTGTAATGGTGTTTCTCAAAGCACCCTAATGTACCCTAACTGATAGCTACCATGGATGCTCCTATTTAAGGTCAGATCAGTTGACCAGTGTTTATTTTGCCCACTGAGTCCCTTTAGCTACAGATAAATGAATTTTCTGATTTCCTATAATACAGAAACAAATAGGAAAAAATGAGAACTCATCACAGTCCCCAAAATCTACCCCTGAATCTAGTTACATTGATTGGAGGACCCACATTAAAGAAAAAGTGTGATGTGGGTAGATTTTGGTAATGACCTTACTGTGCTACCCATCCTTTTAACTCTTCTTCTATTTCCTTGTCACTATCTACTCAGTACTTCAAATTTCTTGGTGTTCCACCCCATAGTCCCGAAGCTAGAGCTAGCATCCTTTTTCAGTGCCCCATCCTCTAGACCAAGCACTGGTATCCCATTCAAACAGAGAAAGAGAACTTCTAATCCATGCCTAAAAGATTCTTGCAGTCTCCATATTGATTTAGTTTTAAATAAATGTTATTTCTATTTTATTATAATTTACTTATTTTGGTAAGTATTTCTTAATGATATTTTAAAGGCCCTTGGGAATGTTAAAGGGCATGTAGCCATTGTGTTTGACACCTTTTTTCTAGAGCTTTCTTAAGCATTTTTTTCTATTCAAACTTGGAGCTCTAACCCAATGTATTAAAAACCTTTTAAGTAAAAAATGTACTTGAGAAGTATTTTTTAAAACTAAGGTGTTGCTGCCTGATTTTCAGGATAAAAAGTCAAATACCAAAAAGGAAAGTATATAGATACAAAAAAATTAGAATCATAAACATCAAAGCTACATGATGAAAAGTAACTCATTTAACCTCCTAAATGTTACCCTAAGAACTTAAGGAATAAATGCTTTGTAGATGGGAGGGATTTTTCACATAGGAAAACAAATGCAGTCATGGATCTGAATTTCATCCTCAGTTATCCTGACACCAATAAATATAAGTACTGAAAGAGAAATTTAAATATAAATCAATATTCTTACAGTTCATGTTCTTTGTAAGTTATATAATTTGAAACTTTAAAGTTTCAATAAAGAAAAATGAATCTCACATTTAATGCATTAGTTTACAAAATGCTTTGCTCACTGTAAAGCTGGTAGGTTAGCAATGCAAATATCATAACCCCATTTTAACAGATTTAAAAAATATTGAGGGGGCAGCTAGGTGGCATAGTGGATAGAGCACCAGCCCTGGAGTCAGGAGTACCTGAGTTCAAATCGGACCTCAGACACTTAATAATTACCTAGCTGTGTTGCCTTGGGCAAGCCACTTAACCCCATTGACTAAAAAACATCTAACCCCCCAAAAAAATTATTGAGGTTAGAGAGGTAAATTTGCTTTCCCGTAATTATGCTCTTGGTTAATATAAGAATTTGGACCTGACAAACAATTTGTTTTTCCTATAAACAATCATCAATATATTACACCAAGGAACCTATCATTCCATCCTCAACTTTTATCTTAGCAAGGTATTTCAGTTCATGAATCCAAAGGTATGTCCAGTAAAGGTCTTTTATAAACCATGGTACAGACAGAAAAAGAGATTTTTAGGAAGTAGTGAGTTTTTTGCACCTCCCAGAAAGGACACCTGTAGTGAGCCACTTACTGTAAATATTTAAACTCAACTCTGATCAACAACAAAGACTGCAATGATCTCTTCCTGCTACTTTTGCTTATTGGTGCAAAGACATTTTGATTGTTCACAGCTTTCCCCAGCCCCTACCTCCTTTCCTTGTTGAGAAACATCTTGCTGCATTTTTCTCAACTAAGGGATTCATGTGTTGACAGTTTTGTCAACTTAGACCTAAGCATGACAGCCATGTCCGAATCATAATAAATTTTGTTTACTGTAGTTAGGTATTGGTTGGCTTGGATTTTAGTTAAAACAGCTGAAGATTTATCCTTCTGTCAGAGCCACTGGAAAATTGAGAGTCCGGTGCAAGTTGTAAGCTTTCTGCTTAATCTTCTGGAAACTTTTCCAATTTTCCTTTAATAACTCCAGGAGGCTAGTAGTATACCACTTACAGATGGAGGACAGTCCCTCCCTCCCTTTCTCCCTGCTTTCTTGCTCCCCACCCCCCTTGGTTAGCTGACAGGCTCTACAAGAAAATGAAAATGCAGGAATATACATTAGCCACTAACTTATACACAAGACTGTTAAAGTCAGCGTCAAGTGCAATTTATCATAAATAACTGATTGCTGGATCTGTAAAGTCATCAGTTATATTTTACTTGATTACTTTCTCATGAGAGTAATGCATTACTGAATGTGAGGAGATGACTTGTGCATGGGAATTTGGCAGTGACACTGCAATGGCCAATCACTCACTTGAAGGCGGGAGAACAAAGGGATTGCATGGAGAAAGCACAAACTGTCTGCCTTCCACTGCCAGCCACCTTTCCATTTGATCATTAGATGATGCTGAAGATTGTTTGCTTTGCACAGCTATGGGATTTTTAAGTAGAATTTATGATGGGCACAGCTCTTTAATAACTTCCTCACACATGGACTCTGGTTATTGAGTTGCATGTTGATAATTTGAATTTGCAATCAATCCAGTCAAATCCAATACTCTAGGATGGTGGCATCATGAACAAATAAATAAAGAAAGAAATGAATGAATGAATGAATGTATAACTGTATATTTTTTCTTGCAGATTAATTATAACTAAACTGTATATAGTGTCTACCCTAAAGTCCTCCAGTCTCTCATTGTGACATTGTGGAGGCCCCTATTATGATTTCAGGAGAACATGAGCCCTGGAAGCTTCTACAAGCACTAGAAAGACCCGGAACAAGGAGCAGCTTCCATTTAGGTATCTGTCATGTGAGAATCAGTCATCTAATTTCAGCAGGGGCTATACCTCATTGGCTATGGTTGTTCCATTTTCAGGTACTATCTATTTGGGTGGGAAGAGGTTCAGATTTGAATCTGAAGAGGGAGTGCCAGCATTGAGGAAATCACATGTCAATGAGACACCGAAGTGAGTACACTTATGACAAATTGATTTAGATGAAACAATTTTGTCTCATTCTTTCACTGTGATTTGCAAACATTTGAATGAGTTTTACAACTCATGTTTTTAAGGATCTCATAGTGAAATCAAGGAAGAATGTGAACATTTGCATTTATCTTTGAGATTCTTTTCATTTCATACTGAAAGCATTTGTTTAGGGTTCTCTTTATCCCAAACAGTCAGTAAAGATGTGGCTGAACACTTTTAAAACTCCATTCTTTACTAGAAACCACCAAGGCAGTGATTTAAGCCAAAGCCTTATAGTAAACTCTGAGTCTTACCTTTGTCAACTATTTGATGCTCATAATGTAGAGGAGTTCAAGCTGTGCTGAAAACAGTAAAGTTTTCCTTGGAAAAAATGAAACACTAATATCTATCCCCTTCCCCACCCCTGACCCTACCTACCGCCATCAAGCAAGATATAAAAGATCCATAGCACAAGAGATGCAGGGCAGATTTGGGCCTGAAAACCACAAAGGGGAATGTCAGGGAGGAGTAGGGAAAAGAATGGACAATCTTTTCCAGGCACAGGTGGACATGGAAGCAGGGTTTTGCAAGAACAGATGCCTGCAAGACTGATTTGGAGCAGTTTGGGTGGAGATAGGTACACCTCAGCAAGGTCAGCCAGTTAACACCAGCAAAAGACTTTGGGAATAATACAAGACTTTGGCTCACTGCATTCTCCTAATTGATTTCTTTCAACAAAGAGGATCATCTGTATCTTTGTGATAAGGTAACTCATAGAAAATAGACATATTGCTCTCAGGGGCACTTACACGCCCTGGACTCTGTGGTCCCCTACGCATCCAATCAGGTGTTTTCTTACCTGTTATTCTCAGGTTCTTTTGATTTCTGGTTCTTAAATTGCTGCTGGTATTTGCTTTTGCATCCCCCATGGACAGAAAAGGATACTTCACCTCTTTATCCTAACCCTGTCCTGATTTGACTCTGATATTTGTACTAATTTCTATACATTGGTGAACCTCAACTAATGAACTGCCATGGGTCCTGAGAGCAGAAGCACAAAGATAGAACGTTATTAACTAATAGAGTAAAACAACATCAAATGGAATTTTCAGTAAATGGTTTGGCTAGTGAACTGCTCTACATTTGAACAAAAGACCTGGATTTGTATGCTATTTTTAACACTGCACCCATGATCTTTGACATAATGATGGGAAAGAGTTCATAGCTGTGTGAACAAGGCTTTCAGAGGGTACACGGCCGCTCATGACTACAAATTAAGATCCCATTCCTTGTCTAAGAAGCATAGGGACATATTGTTGCTGTGCCCCCTGGGCATATTCTCTTGTTTAATAGAGATACAATCAAAAGCTAAGGAATGTTCATTTCAGATACAAAATTTAATCTCATCATAGCCCCATCTCCCAAACTGGTATCAATGAAGTAAAGAAGAGGTAGGAATTAAAGCACAGGGCAATTGCTTAACTACAAATAATTGCTGAAGCACATAAAACCCTAGCTTTTAGAAGTCATTATTCCCACAGCCACCACTGTCATCAATGTATTGGAGCTCCCTCCCCATCTCCCATTGATAGATTATGGCATCTACACTTATATATATTTGGATAAGTCATTTTACCTTTCTAGAGCTCAGTTTACATATACATATATATATATATATATATATATATATATATATATATATATATATATATATGTACGTATGTATGTATGTATATTAAGAAGATCAGATCCCTTCCAGGACTCAATAAATATGATTCTCTGATAATGACACCCCTTAACTATGCACAAAGTATCATACCTTCCAAGCTGCAGATATCACCTGACTTCCACCACATTGATTCTTATCCTTTTACTTGGGCATGAATATTTCTAGGAATTTATCAGGAGTCTCTTTTCTATTCCAATGAGGATTTTGACTTGTCATTTATCATGTCTTCCCTCATAAGATGTAAAATGATTCTTCATCTTTTGCTATTCTTCTCTTGAAGCTGTTTCCCTCCATTTACTTATAAAATTCTCCATTTTTCTTGATGTAGGTAGACTCAGAAAGTTGAACCTTGTTCTTCCACATTGTCTCTGTGTTGTTAGTTGTAGTTTATTCATCCTCTGTTTTGTGGAAACTTGAGGCTAAGATGTATCTGCATAAACCCAGAATCCCTTGGTGATCTACCACTGCCTTTGGTAACCTCTGCCTGATAGGTGTCTCTGTCATCTGAAGACTCATGATTCCTTGAAACAAGGTGGAGGAGGAGGAGGAGGACGATGAAGAGGAGGAGGAGGAGGAGTCCCCTCTAAGGAACTGGCTCTAGGTCTCTAGGTATGGAATCTCTCTATGAGATCCTTCTTTCATATCCCCTAAAGTGACTGATTTTTCCCCCTTTAACATACAAGAGTATACCAAAAACATCATTAGTCATGATTTATCATCAAATGTGGTGTTAATAAGGATGTTCATAACTGATAAAATATTCCCAAGGTCAGGACAAAGTATTCACCAGGGAACAGTCCAGGAAAATGCTTGATAAATAAAAATCCCCTATATTACTGGTGTCAAACTTGAATAGGAATAGGGATGACTAAATTGTATGTATGAATCCCTGAATATTGAATACTGACTTAGGAAACCACAGATTAACATCATCTATGTTTTATTGTATTTTTTATTTTGTTAAACTTTTCCAACTAATATTTTAATCTGGTTCAGATCAAACTCAGGAGTTTTATATGCCATATATTTGATACTTCTGCCATATAAAATGTTTCTTTTCTCTCCTTCTCAATGGCACTACTGTTTATGTATTAATACAATCACTTTACAAACACATTCTTTTAATTGCCATATCTAGTACTAGCTTCTATAGTCACATCTCTCCCAAAACAGTGATAAGGGTAAACTCTGATGCTTTCCAAATAAGACAAGGGGCTAAATGCCAGCCAATATCAATTGCTTACTCTTCAGAAGTTCTAGTGAAAAGATATTCCCTCCTTCTAGACTTTTCTCTCAATTTCTTATCAAATGAGAGGATTAGAGAAGATTCTTTCTAGTGTCACTTTTTTACTCCAAATGTTATGATTTATGAGAAGGTTCTGTTTTTCTCCAGAATATGCAGAATAGGAGTTAAGGGTAGTATGGAACTGAAAACTGTTAATAAAGATTTGTAATATGCAACTTAAATATCCTCCGTCCTACTTCTTAAAATTCAATTAAAATATCTAGACTGCTTGTTGATGGGCATTTCACTTGTTATGATAAAAATGCCACCCAATTTCTGAAATCAGTTAAAAATAGACCAAGTTTGAATAATTCATTCTAGTACAATAAGAAACAATAATATTAGTACAATTACAACTCAATGTAGTATAATAAAATAAAATAAAAATTGCTTAAACATATATTTTGTTCAAATTGGTAGATGCTGGAAATATAAAGGTAAAATTTTTATGATCCTCATATATAAAGAAATATATAATGTGCACACTAGTAATGAGAACACATTAGAATGTGACTTAAGGTATAAAAGAACTCTAAAGGAGAATGATGAGAAATATGAGAAGAGAGGGATCATTTCTTCTAAGACCAAATACATCCTCATTTGAAATATAAGATCCTTTACAACCTGGCTACAATATCTGGTCTCAGCCTTAGTATGCATTACTGCCCTTCACAAATTCTAGATTCTATCAGACTTATCTTCTTTTTTGTTCCTTAAACATGTAAGCCCATCCTCCTTCATCACGTTTCACCTCAGGCTATCTCTCATGTAGGTTATTTATTTTCCTTCACTGTTGTATCCTAGGATCCCTGGTTCCATTCAGTATTCAGCTCAAATACCCTTTATTACATGAGACCTTTCTTGGTCTCCCCAGGTGCTAGTAGATCTCAATCAAAATTACCCTTTCTTCATTTCAGATTTGTTTACATATACTTAATTATAAATATACTGATATGTACATACTTACATATACTTAATTATATATATATTGATTAGATATACTTAATTATATATAAAGTATATTTACATGTACTAAATTATATATATGTATATATTATATATCTTTATCATATATGTGTGTGTGTGTTTGTGTATCTGTGGTCCCCTGTAGAAGATTAGCTTTCTAAGGACAGGATGTATCTCATTTCTATCTTTGTTTTCTCAACACCTAGTAGCCCAGTGTCTAGGACACTATAGGAGTTTAGTGATTTCTTAAGGTAACCACAGAAGGAATTATAAAACATAAGACTACAAAGGAGCAGGGTAGCTTCAGAGGATAACCAAAATGTAAAACTGAATTATTATCATTATTATTTTCAAAATCATAATTCTTACAATTAAAATCATCATTATTAAACTGTTGTGATTGTTGCATGGCTCTGATAGCAATATAACAAAAGGATACCAAAGTATTTTGGAATTTAGGAAAGAGATTGTATCAACATTAATACCTCATCTGCCTTGGTAAGTATTATGTACAAAATAATAACTTCAAACTTTTCATTTTCTGACCTGGGTGTCTATAATAATAAATCATTTGATGCTATAGGATAGAGCACAAATGTCATGTACTGCTTTCCCCCCATTGCTGTGCTTTAGTCTTCAGCAAGATCTGACAAATATTGGCATTATGTGTCACTAAGAAGTAAAAGATCATGCTCTGACCTTCAAGAATCCTCACAATATGTACATTATGTTGATGTGCCCTTTGTTTTCTCTATCTTGGTTTGCTTTGGCGGTCTCAGCTATTTCAGAGTAAGCGAGGTTGTTTTACCAAGTTTCTGATGGCATCATTTTAGTCAGGAATTTAACTGAAGGCTCAAACAACTTCTTGGAACTATTTATTTATTCCACTTGGACTCAGCTGGGAGTCAAGATATCAGGGAAAATGAGTCAGCTGTGGATACCTCAAAGGCTCATTTTAACTGCTCTTTGTCAAACTTAGTGTGCAAATTTATATGAATTTTCTTGATTTTAATCCTTTTTTTCTGAAGTCCAATCTTGGTGCCTCCTCTGTAAAGCCATCTTTGATATACAGGAAGGCTCTCTCCTTCCCTAAATTACACATAATAATTTTCCCAGTGCTCAACTTTGACTTATCATATTCTGTCATTAATCATGACAATTAATGTATATACCTTATTTTCTCCTAGCAAAGCATAAGCTCTTGAGAAGAAGCTTGGTAGAGTGAAGAGGAAATGGACTTAAATCATTGAGTCATTTGAATTCTTCCTTTAGCATTTGATAGATATGAAATGCAGTTGTATCAATTGTAAAATGGAGTTAATAGCATATAGTTTATAAAATTTAATTATTAAATGAGACAAATATCAACTAAATTATGAACATTAAAACATGGTATGTCAGCTGTTATTACTTGTACTATCTCATTTTCATCTTTTTCTATTGGGTTTGGAAAGAAACAGGACTGGGCAAACTTAAAATGCTATTCTTTTGTGCTTTATATTCCAAAGGTAGATAATTTTGCGAAGGTTAATAAAATAATTGTTTCTTTATAATTGAATAAAAGTATTGAAGTGAGCTATGGACACCCTGAAAATTTCTTTTGCACAATTCCAGTACCAGGCTGAACAACAGGAATAATATGCACCTCTTCCAAAAGTGACATGATTTTGATCCCCCTTGCCAGATTTCTCTATATTTTGAAACTTTTCCCATACATCCTGGGAATTAAGAGTAGTTGTCATGATGACAAACTCTAAAATCATAGGTCCCATTTTTTTTTAATTTTTGAAATTCAGTTATGAATTGATATTGTATAATGAATGACTTTTGGCAAATGATGTTCTTTGATAGTTATCCAATTCTACCTATATCACTGGAGCTCTCCAGATTATTTTTAGTTATTTTTAGAATAGGGATATGTTTTCTCTTAGTCCATGAAAGGAAGAAAGATTCTGGTATATAATTCTGGGTAACAGATTGTAACTTTAAAAATAATTTGATAGTTATTAAATTTTTAAAGCTTGAAATATTTTGGGGGGTTTTTCTGCAAGGCAATGGTGTTAAGTGACTTTCCCAAGGTCACACAGCTAGATATTTTTTTTAAGTGTCTGAGGGCCAAATATGAACTCAGTTCTTCCTGGCTCCAGGCACAGTACTCTTTCCACTGTGTCACCAAGCTACCCCAAAATTATTATGGAGTTTCTATTTCTTTGCATATTCTACATTTATCAACACATTCAGAACATTTAAAAAATCCTATTTTATTATTTTGATGACAGTTATCTGATCCTGTTTAGACATTATGAATTCTTCTATTTTTCAAAAATTTTCAAATTCACATGATTCAATGACTTATTTGATGAATTAGCTAAGTTTATGTATATGTCACCCGTGGCAAGATTTTTGGATTTAGTCTTGGAACCCATTCATTTCACAGACTCCATTATGGCACACTCCTGTGGTCAGCTCCATTAGACAAACAATGACAAATAATTGTTATCATCTTTTACTATTTTTTAGTGAACTATACCTATTTATTTGACATATATTTGGCAAAGTTTTTGAATTGTTTATCATACTTCTTAAAATGTCTTTCAATCCCCTATCTCTCCTATGCATTGAAGAAGCTCTTCAACTACCTTAGGGTGATGGATCTTTTTACATTAACCAATTAATGAAATAATAATAATGATAAAATTCAATAATAACATTCATGTTATTTTATTAGTGTATATTTAAAAACTAATGATGGCATTGCCGGTGATCATTGCTATTATTGTTATCTCATTGTTATTAATTTTTTCAGTGGCTGCTGAAATAAGCACTGAAAATACATAAAGACAAAAGTACTACTCTTTAAGGAGTTCAAAATCTTAGAGGAGAAACAGAATACAAGCAAGTTTTTAAAAACAAGATATATAAAAATAAATTGAAAGTAAAGATAGCATATATAAGAGTATTAAAGGAATAAGTAAAGGCTTCCTGTGGAAAGTAGAAATTGTACCTGGGATTTGAAGGAAGCCAAAGGAAACCAGGAGGTTGAGAAGTGAAGAGGAGAGGAAGTGAAGATGCAAGATGCTGAGAGATTGATTATCTCTGAAAAAACAGCAAGAAGACCAGTGTCATTGCAATACAGAGGACATAAAGGAGAACAAGATGTAACAAGATAAGAAAGCTGGAAAGGCAAGAAAGAAGGAAAACCTTTAAATGACAAAGAGAACATTTTTTATTTGAAGTAAGAGGGAGCCACTGAAGTTTACTGAATAGATGTATGACATGTTCAGAGTCTTGCCTTGGGAATATTAAGGCATGAGTGGGGGATAGACTGGAAATTTGACACATGAGTGGGGGATAGACTGGAAATAGGCAAGAATGAGGCAGGGAGACTAACCAGAAAGTGACAGCTGATGCATGGTTGTGAGGGGTTACAAAAGGATATTGGCAGTGTTAGAGAAGTAAGGGATAAGGACACATATATGAGAGATTTTAAAATAGAAACACTAATACTTGGCAACAGATTGGCAATGGGGTGAGAGTGAAGAATCAAGGATGACACTGTTTGTGAGCATGGATAATAAGGTGGATGGGGGTGCCCTTGACAATAACAGGAAGAAAAGATAGGAAGAAAAGAGGATTAAGAGAGGAGAATGATAAGTTTAGCTTGTACCTATTGAATTTATGATGTTCATGGAACATTCAATTCAAGATATCTTGCAGGTGGTTGTATATGAGATTAAATGTCAGGAAAGAAGTTACCAATAGACAAGTGGATCTGAGACTCACTACCAGGGAAATAATGATTAAATCCATGAAAGTTGATGAGATCAACAAGCTATTAAATAGAAGGTGAGAAGGCACAGAAAAGAAACTTGGAGAACACTGATGGTTAGTATGTGAGAGATGGATGAAAATCCATCAAAGAAGACTGAGAAGGGGTTGACAGACAGGAAAAGAATAAGGAGATAATAGTATTTAAAAGACCTTAAGATAAGAAATAACAAGGAGAAGGGAATAATAGATTTTTAAAAAATTATAGAGAAGTCCAGAAGAATGATAATTCAGAAAAAAAGCATTAGATTTGGTAATTAATACTATTGGTACTGGTAACCAGCACTGGTGACTTTTGAGAGGGTAGTTTCAGAAATTAGATGGCAGAGAATAAAAATACTAGCTCATCCTATGTAGATCTTATTTTTATGTTCTGCAAGAGTGTATTTCAATTCTCTTCCTTCTTTTTATCCTGAAAATGCTAATTTTTCAAAAGCTGCCATAAGGCACTGAACACTAAATTTTAAAATTTATCATGGTTTATTTTTTTAGTTCTTTTGCTATTAATCAGATGTTAATTGAATGAAACATGCTTTTTCCATTGATTTCATAATGCAAGATAGTATGTCTATGAATTCATTCATATCTTTTCCTTTGATATCTCTATGGTTAATATATGTAACCCAGAGAAGATGAAGGTATTTGTAGTAATGATCTTCATCCCTTGGTTCAATAAGAACTTTATATCTAGTGATCAAAATTTATATTCCTTTGGACAGAACACCCGCATTTAAGGGTGTGATACCCTAGTGTGGATAGAAGAGAGGAAAAGGAAGGAAGGAGGGAGGGAGGGAAGGAGGGAGGAAGGGAAGGGAATATAGAGGGAGAAAGAAAGGAAGGGAAAGAGGGAGGATGTAAGAAAGAGAGGAAGAAAAGAAATGGAGGAAGGAAGAAAGGGATGAAGGGAGGAAGGAGGAAAGGAAGGAGGAAGAGAAAAAGGGAAGGAAGGAGGGAAGAAAGGAAGAAGGGAAATAAGGAGAGAAAGAAGGAAGGAGGGAAGGAAGGAAGGAGGAAGGGAAGAAGGAAAGAGAAAGGAGGAAGGAAGGGAGAAAAGAAAGAAGGAAGAAAGGAAAGGAGTGAGGGAAGGAGGGAAGGAAAGAAGGAGGGAGAGGAGGGAAGGAAAGGAGGGGAGGAAGGAGGAAAGGGAGGGAGGGAAGAAAAGAGAAGGAAGGAAGAAAGGAAGGACAAAGGGAGGAAGTGCTAGGTGTCCAACTGGTCTGCAGTAGAACACCTCTGACTCCATGTATAAGTTGTTGTTTGTCCTTCATTCTAGAAAAGGGCCATGACATAAGGGAGGTGATGCCATGAGATGCATGTGAATCAGATTTAAATGAAGGGCAGTGCTAAGTCACCAGCCTCACTTCCTCCTTCAGAGCTATTTATTTCCACAGAAGGTGAAAGGAGAAAAGAGAAAGGAGAAAATGTGTATCAATCACTTACTATGTATCAGGCACTGTGCTAAGAATTTTACAGTTATCAAGTCCAAATGATATTTTGATATCACTGAAAAAAGATTCCTTGAGTTGAAGTTCTTTAATTTGTGCTTTGGCTGAACCATATAGTTTGATGTCACGAGCAAATCTCAATTGCATTATTTTTCACAGGGCTGCACTCCAGACTTCTCTTCTGTGCTCCACAGAAACATCTTGATTGCAGAAGATCATTTCAGCCCTGGAATTCACACATTGAAAATACCCTTAACCTGCCATGGCCACTCCCTCTAATTGGTTGACTGCAGACACCTCTTTTCAGGAAAAAGCTCTGCTTCCTTTTGTGTGTTGTTTTCCCCATTAGAATGTAATCTCTAAAGCAGGAATTTTCTTTTCTTTTTCTTTTTTTTTAAATTTGACCAGCACAGCATAGCATCTGGTACTTAGTAAATATTTAATAAATCCTTATTGACAAGTCTTTACATTCCTGGAAGTTTTTAGATTATTTTTGTGACTGTCGATGTTTTGCATGAAGTACAAAAATATGTAATCGAATTATATTTGAAGGATTTTGTGACCTTATCTTCCCTTATCCTCAAATAAATGAGCACTTCTGTTAAGAAAGTTAAGGGGCGGCTAGGTTGCACAGTGGATAGAGCACTGGTCCTGGAGTCAGGAGTACCTGAGTTCAAATCCTACCTCAGACACTTAATAATTACCTAGCTGTGTGGCCTTGGGCAAGCCACTTAACCCCATTGCCTTGCAAAAAGAAACCTACAAAAAAAAAAGAAAGAAAGTTAGAGTTGGAGAGGAAAATTGTAAAGAGCTCTACTAGTTATGCATAGCAATGAAAAACTTTATGCAATAATGATATATCTTATGGTACCATAATTTTAGCATCACACGAAACCTTGGAAATTTTAAAATCTAATCTCATAAAAATACAAATGAAAAATTGAAAGAGGTGAAATTATTGACTCAAGGTTATATAACTAGAACTATCTTTGGAAGGAGTTGAACTTTGCACTTGCCTGTCTCCAGACTAGAAACATTATCTACTGCACCACCTAGTTTCCTTTTATGCAACTCCAAAGCTTCCTAGTTTTGCAGAAAGACTGCATTTCAATCCTTTCTATTGACATAATCATTTGGTATAGTAATATTGCACATGCTTAGTGTTTCTCATTTATTCCAACTTAAGCTTTTGTTTGACTGTTGTCCTTGCCACCCAATAGATGATTAGGGGGAAAAAATCAAATCTATTCTATTATCCCTGAGCTCTTTCCTTAGCAATTACCATTGTAATGTCTTCAATGAATGTTGAATTATTTATTTTCATTTTTCACTTCTCTGACTTTTATATATTACGTTAACTTTTGATTTTTGCTTTCTATTACTGAGGAAGGGAATCTAGAATTACTAATATGGTTTTGTTTTCCAGATAACTTCTGCAAATTTTATTACCTTTCATTAGGTAATAAGATGTTCAAACTTTCTACTGTACATGCTAGCTAGCTATTTATGTTATCTTTAAATATATTTCCACAGATGATGGTGGCAGTGGTGGTGCTGGTGGTGCTGATTATCTCTTTCTTTTCATCTTTTTCAATGAAGTTCAGAGAGACATGGTTCTGGAATAAATCACTATGTGCTTATTATTCTATTTAATAGTCTAAGTAATTTTTCACAGATGAAAAAATGTCTCCTTATTATAATTTAAAAAAGATAACAATTTGGGAAATAAATCTGATGTTATTTATGCTAACAGAAAAAATTTTGGAAAAAAAATTCCGGTAGCAGAGAAGACAAAAGTGATGATATTTACTTTTCCCCTTTTCCATGTGATATTTTTATTTATTTGTACTAGATTCAATGTAACTTGGCCATTATGAGAATTTGGGATGACAACATGTATTGTAAATATTTTTTTCTTTCTAAAATTTTTATGAAATAATGTTATTTCTGGAAAACTGTAGACAACATTTTTCTTATTATTATCCTAACACCTCATTCCTATTTCTTCTTTGCACCTACATACAAATGTCCAAAAAACAATTTGTTAAATTTGGGTATTATGTATTGATATCATATTTAATCTATAAACTGTTATGCAGATATATAAAATAATATTATTTTAATTTAATAAAAATATAAGTATGCAAATTCATTTGCAGGATCATTGAAAGCCTTCTCAGTACAATTTTAGAAGCAGAAAGGATAATAGAGCAACACAACACTTTTCTTGATTTCAAATTATTTTAAGCTACTCAGGTGAATCATTATCATTATATCCATCACAATTTCTAGCACTTATATAACATTTTAAGGTTTACAAAGTACTTATCAAATATTATTTCACTTTGTTTTCACAACAACCCTAGGAGGCTGGCATTATTGCTAATATCATTTTATAGAAGATAAAATTGAAGCAGACAGAAATTAAATGATTTATCTGGAGTCACACAGCTAATGTGTGAGGTAGGCTTTCATTTCAGACCTTACTCTCTCTAGATCCAATGTTCTTATCCACAGTGCTACTTACTTAAAGTTTGCAAAGTATTTTGTAAATATTATCTTATTTTATCTTCCACATTCTGTGAAGGTAGATGCTACTGTTAGCCACATTTTAGAGATGAGGAAATGCAGGTTGAGAGGTTAAGTGCCTTGCTTAGGTAAATAAAGTCACAAAATACTTTAGACAAAATTTGAAAGCAGGACTTCCTAGTTCCAAGATCAAAATTTTATTCATTGTAAAAACTTTGATGACTCTATATTTTGAAATCTTTTAGTTCCATGTAGCTTTCAAGTATTACAAGTATGTGATGGGACAAAATCTTAAACAAAACAACATTCTTTTAATTTTTTAATTTCATTTTATTTCAAAACAATTGAAATCAATAGGTTGATTTATGATACTGCTCCAGTTCCAGTACAATATTTTTTATTGAATTCTCCAAAATATTTGAGTTCCATGTTTTTTATAGTATGAAGATTTGATGCCTATTATCTATGAGAGATAGTAAACTTCTGTTGTACAGGTCTGTTGGCATGAAGAGATTATCCCCCAAGAATTCAAGGACACCTTCATCATCGATTTCTATAGAGGTAAATAGGATAGATTGTCCTGTGACAATTACAGAGATATTTCTCTTTTAGTCATTGCTGGTAAGATTTTTGCCAGAGTCTTTCTCAATACACCTTCCTGAGAGCCAGTGTGGCTTCAGAAAGGGTAGAGGAACAAAAGATATTGCTGCTCAACAATTTCAGGAAAAATGCCAGGAATAGAACAGAAATCGGTATACAACATTTGTAGACCTGACCGAGGCTTTTGATACCCTAAGTCACAAGGGTTTATGGAAAATTATGTCAAAATTTGGAGAAATTCATCATTACTGTATGTCAATTTCATGACAGCATTTGTATGTGCCTGGGTTCTGTATAGTGGACAATGCTCCCAAGATTTCCCAGTCACCAATGGAGTGAAACAAGGATGTCTCCTTACTCCCTTACTTTTTTAAAAATTTATTTTTATTAAAGATATTATTTGAGTTTTACAATTTTCCCCCCAATCTTACTTCACTCCCCAACCCACCCCCCATGGAAAGTAATCTGTCAGTCTTTACTTTGTTTCCATGTTGTACCTTGATCCAAATTGGGTGTGATGAGAGAGAAATCATATCCTTAAAGAAGAAATGAGAAGTCTAAGAGGTAACAAGATCAGACAATAAGATATCTGCTTTTTCTAAATTAAAGGGAAATGTCCTTGAACTTTGTTCAAACTCCATAGCTCCTTATCTGGATACAGATGGCACTCTCCTTTGCAGACAAGCCCAAAATTGTTCACGATTGTTGCACTGATGGAATAAGCGAGTCCTTCAAGGTTGATCATCACCCCCATGTTGCTGTTAGGGTATACAGTGTTTTTCTGGTTCTGTTAATCTCACTCAGCATCAGTTCATGCAAATCCCTCCAGGCTTCCCTGAAATCCCATCCCTCCTGGTTTCTAATAGAACAATAGTGTTCGATGACATACATATACCACAGTTTGCTAAGCCATTCCCCAATTGAAGGACACTTACTTGATTTCAAATTCTTTGCCACCACAAACAGGGCTGCTATAAATATTTTTGTACAAGTAATGCTTTTATAAAAACATTACTCCCTTATTTTTTAGCATGATGTTTTTAGCTACCTTATCAAAAGCCTTCAATGAAGATGAACATGGTCTCAAGGTCAGCTACCACACTGATGGCAAATTCTTTAACTTAAAGAGGCCACAAGCCAAGGCCAACGTGGAGGGATTGTTCAGTGCACAATCTTCTGTTTGCGGATGACTACATTCAATGGAGCCTCTGAAGCTGAGATGCAGCAAAGTATAGATTGATTCTCTGATGCTTGTGCTAATTTTGGTCTAAAAATTAATACCAAGAAAACACAGGTGCTTTATCAGCCAGTACTACACACCCTCCATATGTGGAACCATTGATACAGCAAATGGAGAACTTTTGAGTTCTGTGGACAAGTTCACTTACCTTGGCAGTGTCCTTTCCAAGGAAGTACACAATGACAATGAGGTTGACATATGCATTGCCAGAATTAGCTCAGTATTTGGGAGACACCAAAAGAAAGCATGGGAGAGAAGAAATATTAGACTGACTACAAAACTGAAGGTCTACAGAGCTGTTGTGCTGACCTCATTGCTATATGCCACTGAAACCTGGACAATCCATTAGTAGCATGTAAGCAAACTGAATTGCTTCCATTTTTAAATTATCTTTGGAAGATTCTGAAGATCATCTGGTAGGAGAAGATAATAGACACTGCCTTGCATTTCGAAGTACTACACAGAGTGCAACTATGATGGACTAGACATGTTGTTAGAATGACAGACATACACTTGGCAAAAGAACTATTTTGTGGAGAATTCACACAGGGGAAGGTTGGGAGGGGGGTTAGAAGAAGTGATGAAGTGATAGTGAGACACATTGAAGATCTTTAGAATTGATTGTACAGCATGGGAAACACTGTCACAGGACCGCTCAGCATGGCAGGCTCTCATTAATGAGGGTGCTGTGCTCTATGAGGAAGGCAGAATTGAAGCAGCTCAAAAGAAATGTTACATAAGTAAATTTAGAGTACCTACCCCAGGTGTTCATATGGACTATATGTGCCCAACCTGTGGTAGAACATTCCAAGCTCATATTTTTATGATCTGCCACAGTAGAACACAGTGTAATTTGAATCAAATATAGTGATGTCATTTTGTTCTTCAATAATGAAGGACAAGAACCAACCAACCAACAATCCACAGGTAACATCTTGTAGGGTATGTCATATGTGGTAAATTTTTACAACCTATACTGATGTTGAAAAGATTTTATAATTTCTCTACATAATTTACATTGATAAAATGACTTAACAATAATCTAGCATACACTGGATATCTACCTGTAGTATTTATTATCCAACTTTTAAGACTGTTTCAAGTGCCTTGACCATAACTAATGACTGCTACAGTCACAATTAATCTCCTTTGCATCTGAAATTCCTGGAGGATTAGTTGTACTTTATAAGCTAATAGTTAATTAAATCCTGACATAGTATTGCCTAACAGTATCATCAATCTTGAATGAATGAGAAGTATTAAGTGTTGTGTTCCAAGAATTGTCTTGCTATTGTTCCTTCAATAGACTGTAAAGTTCTTGAGGGTAGGGTCTCTATCTCAAGTATCATGCAATTTATTCCATATAGCAACTAAGGTGAAACTGAAAAAATAATTAACATGGCATGAATAATTTGAGTTTTATCCCCATTATTGATAGAAAAATTATTAAAATGGTATGAAGAGAAATAAAAGGACAAGAAATTACAAACCATGCAAATTATAATTTAAAGAAATAATGTAGTTTTGACAAGGAAAGAATGGAAGAAACATAAATTCTTAGTAAAGATTGATGAAGAAGTTCTTACTGATAGTCTACATCTTGCTGCTCATACATTACATCATCTTCCCCACACCTTAGCTCATGCTTTCCATCCTCACCTTTACCTCTTGAAGGAATTAGTTTACTTTAACACTTGGGTCAAGTTGTCCTATCTAAAGAAGGCCTTTTCTGACTTCTTCAGAACCAGGTATTTTTTTTTAATAATTCCCCATGAAAAGCTAACTCATATCTTCTTTGCATTTGTCTTGTACCTTCCTTCATACACACACACACACACACACACACACACACACACATACATACATACATATATATAATATATATGTATATATATATATATATATATATATATATCATCCTCTCATAAAATCTAAACTCCTTGAAGTCATGAAATATTCCATTTTTGCTTTTGTATTCTCAAAGCCTGGTCCAGTGCCAGAGGCATAGGAAGCACTAAAAGGAAACTTCTGATTGTTTGATTTATTGAGCCATCAGTTCTCCACTTTTCATAGGCTATAAAGATTACCAAATAATTTAAGAAACCTTACCATTGAGTTTGGTAAAGAAAGGGAACTTTTCCTCATAATCCAGGCTTAAGGATGGCATAAATTTCAGACAAATGTCTGTGGCAGAAAGAACATTGCACAAGTGGGTTGTAGCTCTAACTACACAGCAGGAATACATATTACATACATAGAAATAGATGTTTTACTATTTAATTTCTCTATGCCTCACCTTTCTAATCTCTAAATTATATTTAATTACAGATTCTAAGAGTTAAGAATTCAGAGATGTGAGAGTTCACAATGTGTTGAGGTGGTCAGAGAAGACTAAGGAAGAGATGAGACATTAGCTGAGCCTTGCAGAATGGGAATACTTTGAAAATGTCAAAATCAGTGTTGCAAGAGAGAAGAGAACATTGGTTTAGAGGAAATGTGTTCAGTAAGTACACAAGTTTATTATTATAGATTGAAAAGTAGTAGTCATTAAATTTAGGGGACATTGATTATAGACATATTAGAGTGTTTTAGGGGTGGTGTAAAGCAGGAGGTCTTGAATTCCAAGCTGAGAAATGTGGATTTGATCTTGTGTACTTTGCCCTTCCAAAGACAGGTATGGATAATGCATATAGAGATCAAATGAAGAATATAGGCAAGTATCTTAAAATATTTTCTTAAAAAACTCAGAGAGGGGCGGCTAGGTGGCGCAGTGGATAGAGCACCGGCCTTGGAGTCAGGAGTACCTGAGTCCAAATCCGATCTCAGACACTTAATAATTACTTAGCTGTGTGGCCTCGGGCAAGCCACTTAACCCCATTGCCTAGCAAAAACTAAAAAAAACAAAAACAAAAAAACTCAGAGAACCCCAGAATTAATATAGAAGGAAAAAAGATCTTTAAGATAAACCTTTCCAAGTTATTTTTATCTTATACAGTTACAAATCTCCAGATTTTCAACCTAACCCTACTCATAAAACCATGTCTTAATTCTCTCTTTAATCTAACCAAAATAGACCAACCTCCTCATATCGCTTATATTCAGTACTGTATTGATGACTCAGAGGTGTTTTTCATGCCATTATAGATAAACCCATATTCTGCCCTAGAAAAGTTTAATATTTCTTCTTGTTCATAGCAGAGTTCAAGTTAACTGCTATTCTGGTTTGTTTCTGTTCTCAACAGAATCCTGGAGGATAAGGTTTTATTTTGATAATTCATGCGGCTGGATATCAAACAGCTGCCAGGATATCTTCTGACATCTGCTCTCTAGTTCTTATCAATCCCTCCCATCTGGCTTGCATTCAACAGGACCCAAATCACTACTGAACAAAATCACAGGACTTTCAAAAGCAATTTCATGTTATCACCATATTCCTTTTTGGTGTTGGTCAGGAACACTGTTACTATTTGTCCTTTAGGTGACTCTGAAACTTATCTAACTAAACTTTTTCTTCCCACCCACCATATCTTAGCATTTCTATGATGCATATACTGACATGGGTTCACATTGAGTTTTGGATAGCTCAGGAAAGATAGTGATCCTGAGAAACATAATAAGTACTGGTCATTTTAACATCTTAATAAATTCTATATTTAAAACATATTAGTTATTAATGTCAATCCATAAATATAGATCCTAGGTATTTCTCATATCAGATATCTCTGAATACTCCTCAATCTTCCTTTCATTTATCCATCTTTCTCCCCCCAGGTCATCCCAAATGCTACAGTTAAAATAATTTCCCTTCTTGACACTGTAATCATACACTGTCTTTCTATAGACTTCAGCTTCTCAAATACCTACCCCCTATCTGTATCTACCAAGCCAGAGAAGGGAATTAGCATGAATACAGATGACTTACATCCAGAAGCAGAGACCTTCATAGGACCATTGACACCAATATTGTCCATTTTCCCCCTTGGGAAAATTTCCTGTATCCTGGGTCTACACAGAATATAATTAGTTCTAAAGTTTGTATTTTTGTCTGATGTTTAACTGGAATTCATCCAGTGTTAAGTAACAATTAGAGATCATAAAAATAAAATATTTTCTGAAAGCCACAAAGTAAATAAATAGTTGGACAAAAATGAGATTGAGATTTACTTCCCAGCTTCCATACATCCAAAGTCATCATGTTATAATAACCAGCAGGAGCACAATATGTGGTTATTAACCCCATAGTGAAAAATATGATTTTCCTCTTTAGGAAAAAAGTGTTACTGGTGAAATGATAATATGTAGGGGAAAATGTTCTTTCCTCTATTCTTTTTTGAACATAGTTGTCAAATGAAAGGAAAATATTGTCTGAAGTAATTACATTTTTCTTCAAAAACATCTTACAGTGCCATAAATAGAAAGGATACCGACTTTGGAATCAGAGGTATCTGGGTTCAAATCCTAAACCTATACTTTACTATACATACCTATATATATAATCTTGGCCAAAACTTTATCCAACTTTCCTCAAACTTAGTTTTTCCCACTTGTAAAATGAAGGTGTGGGGCGGCTAGATGGCGCAGTGGATAAAGCACTAGCCCTGGAGTCAGGAGTATCTGGGTTCAAATCTGGTCTCAGACACTTAATAATTACCTAGCTGTGTGGCCTTGAGCAAGCCACTTAACCCCATTTGCCCTGCAAAAAAAAAAAAAAAAACTAAAAAAATTAAAAAAAATAAAATAAAATGAAGGTGTTAGACAAGTTTTCTATAATATGCCTTTTAACACTAAATCTTTGATTTTCACATAATTTCAGCCTTTTAAATAATGTTCCTACATACTACATAGAAAATATTGGTGATTATATTAATAGTACAAGTCATAAAATCCAATTGAAATTCGACTGCAATAGTTAGCCATTTTAAGTTAAAGAGATGGCATTATTTCTCCTGAATTTTCTGCATAATTTTCTTACTTTTCCACTCCATTTTGCATAAATAAATATAAATTCCTAAGATCCGATATTTCCCTGTTTCAACATTAGACTGTGTGGTATTATTTGGAAACAGAATAAGAAAGATGGCCTCTAAGTTGCCTTCCATGGCTAATATCATGTAACTCATCTGTCTATGAAGTCAGACTGTATAAATATTCTCCAACTATATTTTTTCTCTCATTTGGCAATTTTATAGCATAGTCTACAGACCCAGGAACTAAAATCAATCTGGCTATCTGACTATCTGGCCTTCTGACTACAGCTGCTACAATCCATATATTCTGTCCCCTTTGGGAAGCATTTTCTTTAGGTTCTTCCCTCAACTAAGCTGGGAATTTCCAGTTAAGATATGCTCTCCTCTTTCATATCAAGGACCTTCTGACCTATAATAGCATCCTCCCTCTTTTACATATGTAGAATTGGGATGAATATCAATTGAAATATAAAGATCTCAAAGATAAATAAAATGGCAACCATATTCTTTCTATGTTGTGATGATCTTGGGAACTGCCAAATAGTTTTATCAGGATTGTCTTCCAAGCCAGATTACCCAAACTCAAAGAATCCACTGGGTTAATATAGTTGCAAACAGATGGAAGAAATGTCCTATGTTAGAATTTATTTGCCTATCAGCACAAATTAGAATTTATTCACCTATCAAACCAAAACTATGGCTGTCAATGTATGTTTGGATGGGACTTAACATTTTCATGTTTATTATTTATTATAGATCAAGCTATTAAAATAATGATAGCAAAGTTACACTTGATATTGAACATAGTAGCACCTAATGCCTGTGTGCTCAGTTGCAATGAATGGTCCTTCATAACCCAGGATGATTTTTCAGTTTTTCCCTTGTTTTAGGTTACCAATCATTCCCCAAATGGATCATATCTGTAGTCCTACTCAGTTTGTATATGTAGCTTTCCACTTTTCCCAATGAAATAGCTCTGAGATTAGCATTTAAAGGGAATATAGGCAGCTTTTTCTTGAGGCCCCAATTCCAAGCAGTGATTGTTTTGATGAAGTATTACAATAATGTTTTATGGAAGCAACAATGGGCTATGGCACTACAATAACATGTCAAAGTAACATAGCCATGGTTCTGACATGTTAGTGTAATACATCATCAGTTAAACAGTAGCAAGGAAGAAAGAAGCAGCACAAATACACTGGCACTAGAACTCAAAGAAACACAGGAAACTAGTTCAAATGACTTCCAACAGAGAGTTGAAATGGAATCATTAATGTTTTAGAGCTAGAAGGGACCTTAGAGGCCACCCAGTTCAATACCCTTATTTTCCACCTATGGAAACTGAGGCCCAGAGAGATTAAGCAACTTCTATAAGGTCATTCAACTAATAAGGAGCAGAACTGGGGCTAGAACTCAGCTCCCTAGGTACTTAGGGTACATATCTATGTCAAACTCCCAGACATAACTTAAGAAAGGAATCTAAAAATATTTTTGACTATTCTTAGGACTGACCCAGAGGCAATGTTATCCACAGGATGACAAGAGAATTTGTAAGCAGAGGATCACTTCTGATGAGATTCAAGTTTTTAATCTGCCAGCATGTAAGAATTCTTAACCTAAAATACATAAAGAAACATAAAATAACAGAGTTTAAATAACTTTTGAGGTCTTCTATTTCAACTTATACATGAAGAATAATTCAAATCCCAAACCCAATATTCACTTTTCAGGACCCAATTCAAATCACAATGAATATGATGAATATAGAGGAGTAAATGAAGACAAATAAACTGAGGCAATGTGAAGTAAGCAAAGCCACAACTTTTTTGTTAAGTCCTCCAACAATATAGAAAGAATATTAAAAGAATTGAAGATCAAACTCCACATTTTTAACCTCACATTCAGAAATTTAGCATGATAACAAAAGATCAAAGCATTAAATGTTGAGAAATGTATGGAAAATGAGTATGGAAAGTGAGACACTGAGGTATTGTTAGGTAGAGTAAAATATGTAATGGAGTAAGAAAATACCATCCCTTTCCTCAAGGAGGTTACAATCTGTCTAGGGTAACCTCAAATAATTATTCTATTATCCATTCTGGAAAGAAGTTTGAAAATAGGCAATTAAAGTCATTAAAATATCGTTATCTTTTGCAGAGAGCTGCTGAGACTAGGCATATACCCCAAGAAGATCTTTGACAAAGTTCTTAAAGTACTGCAAAAGAAATTATATAAAACTGTCTGTTTTCTTCTAGAGATATTTGCAATTCAGACCTGATTTCTTGCACTATAAAATAAATAATAACACCTTTAAAGGATAAAGGAAAATGAAATTCTTCTCATTTGTGGAGAATATAAATGTGTTTCCCCTAATTCATTACTTAGATGCAAACAACTATTCTGCCTATGTGTAAGGAATGTCTGATAGTAGCTTCTAGAAAAGTAACTGGATGAAGAGGACTCTGGGTTTGAGTTTGGGCTCTGAACTTAGTAATCTCCAGTTTTGTTTATCTTATATTTAAAATAAAAATCATAACATTATCCACCTTATAGTATTGTAAGAAAAACACTTTAAAACCTTACATTCATATAGTCTTGTGAATTATAGTTAGTGTAAGCAGGATAGATAGGCATAAGCTTGAGAGGAGGAATAGTGTTTTCTTTCTCTACCTCATCCCTTCTGTAGATTCCATTACAGTATACTATAAAAAATTAGTTAATGGATTTTGCTGAGTGATGTTCTCAGTTCTCATAATATGTTAAAAAATAGTACTCTTTTAATTGTTAAACTTGAATACATTTCAGATTCAGTTAATTCTTCTTGGGTCTGATTCATGTGCATTTAACTGGTATAAACTTTTTATTATTGTAGTCAAGAAATTATTTGATGTCTAAGGGTCTTTTTAAAAAAAGCCATTTCTCTTTGAACAATGAAATCACGTTTCACTGGCATAATTGGACTGGAACACAGACAGGCTCAAGTTGAGCTGTAAACTCAGAACCCATGAAGGTCGATTGGAAAAAAGCAGTCGTCCATCCCAGTCTTAAGTGGCACTTTTTTCCAAATGGTGTCACAAACATGCATACAAAACAAGAAGTAAGTGTTACAGATTACAGCCTAAACCTTTTTGGCCATGCCTGTTAGAAGAGAAAAATAAAAGGAAACTCACGCTGCTTCTTACACGACATGAGGACAAAGGAGAGACAGTTGAGTTTGTAGAAGAACTTAAGACTGGAAGCAGAAAAAAATATGTGTGTGTATATGCATATGGGTATTTATTTATTTTTCAATTTCTCAGGACTATATCCTTTCCTTTCTGTCAGATCAATAAGACAGCATATTATGAAATAACAGAAGAATGGAGATAGAATGCATTAATGCCTTGGAAACTGCCTGAAGATTGCCATATATAGAACTGATGAGCTTCAGGGTTGACAAATTGAATGCAGATCCTTAGGAAAGGTAATGTCCATCGGTTCCGCTGGGTTTAGAAACAGAATTATAGTAACCTAGACTTTGAGTGAACTCAAAGGGTTTTTCATTCTAACACGGTCACATTTCACAGATGAGCAAACTGAGATCCAATGAGGAAATTACTTAGGATGGTAGGATAAGACACCAAAAAAGCTTTTTAGTCCCTCTTTCTTATTTTACAGATGAAGAATCTGAGACCTGAATAAGGTAAGTGTCCCACCTATGGTCACACAGAACATTATTAACAGGCTAGAATTCAGATGTCCTGGTTTACAGTCAAACCACATTTTCAAGTACAACAAAGTTCCCAGAAGCTCAAAAAACACATGGAGCCCTCATAAGTGAGCTTAACAGAAAGGATATCTTAGTTAATTCATTCCCTCAGGAGCCTTATGTTGTGATTACACTGTTTTGGGGAACCCCCAACTGACCTCCAATAAAACAGATTGATATTTTCTCTACATTTGACAGCCTTAGAGCAAAGGTGTTTGTTTGGGAATGGAGTAGAGGTTGTTATCTTGATAAAAGTTGGCAAAGCCCAAAAGAGTTGACTTTACCAGAGTTTGCCTTGATTATATTAGGGAAATGAAATTTATGTTTTAGAGTACTTAAACGGGAAGGGAGGAAGGGAAGGAAGGAAGGAAGGTGGAAGAATGGAAGGAAGGAAGGAAAGAAGGAAGGAAGGAAGGAAGGAAGGAAGGAAGGAAGGAAGGAAGGAAGGAAGGAAGGGAGGGAGGGAGGATTTGGTGAGAATGAATGAGTAGTGGATTAAGATAATGATAAATAAAGAAACAAAGTCCCTTTTGATAACAAACTTCAGATGATTACTTTTGGGGAAAAGGAATTAATGAATTTCAGAATAAAGAGTCATAGAAGCTATAGTCTCTTGGACTTCAAAGAAACCTTGTACATTCTGTCTAACAGTCATGTCAAAATTAAGGAAGGTGTGCACAAATCATTGATTTACAAAGATCATGCTTATTCTCTAATCTCTCCTCTAAAAAGTTGCCATTTTCCTTTTTGGTAATTTCTGCTATTCAAGTGGATGTGAGCTGTTTGAAAATCACATTTCTCTGATTGGTTGTGACACAGCATCTTTTCATATTGTTGTTAATACATTGGATCTCTTCTCTTATAAACTGCCTGTCACCCCTTAATCTACTGCAAAATGTTTCTTGATTTGTACAATAAAAATCATACTTGGACTACCAAACATCAAAGGAGGTAATATGTGCAAAATCATTTATAGACTTTGAAATACTACATAAATGCCAACTTTTATTTTCATTATTAATAAAATGACTTGTAAATTGCTTTTAGGCTATACTGACAAAAAGGAGACTGTTATTATGTGACCTTATAATTATTATTTATACCAACATAGCATAATACATTTAAGGGAAGTAAGCTAGTAATTATAAAACAGAACCCTGCTCTCCCATCACTTCAGGTAATCAGGTTTCATGTTAGCATACAGAAGTTATAAGAAGAGATTTTTTTTAACTGTCATTTTTCCATGTTAAACATAATCCTTATGCAGCTATACTTTCAACTTGTTCTCACAATGGTAAAGAGGATGAAAGAAATAAGCATTTATTTAGCAGCTATTGTGTTATATATATATATATATATATATATATATAATATATATAAAATGGAGGTGGATATGTATGCGTAATGAAGATTATCCCCATATTCTAGCTAACAGAGATTAAGCAATTTGCCCAGGATAATACAGCTATTTTCTGATTCAGGATTTGAACTCACAATGTCCTGGTTCTAAGCCCAGGGCTCTATCAGCTATGCTACCTAGGTGGCAAAATTGATAAAGCATACAAAACATGGATATTTTGTCAAAAGTTATTGAAAAGTTAATTTCTAAGACTGAATCTCAAACAAAGTTTTCTAGAAACTGGATGTTATGAAGTACTTCTACTGGGAAAAGATGAAAATCTCCCAAAAGTTCCTATAAAGTTTCATTAGCAGAAGTTTTGCAATCATGTCTTCATTATACATACCTAACTATAGTTTGGATTAGGAAGTCCAGGACTTTCACTACTCAATTCATAAAGGCATGCTTATTTCTGTCTCCATGCTAATTCTACTTCCTCAGGAAACATTTTGCCCTTTTTGCTTATTTAAAGTCCATTCATTCTTCAGTATCAAGGTAAACTTAATAAAGTTTACCTTGGCTTCAAGCAATAAAAATCAAGTGTCTCTTCTCTGTTCCTACGGGTACTTCTCCAGAGAGGACTTTCATTACTTTCTACTTGGATTATTACAATAGCCTCCTAATTGACTTCTCCCTTATCCCTTTTTTTGTCCCTTATGCTTTTGCCAGAATAATATTTTATATATTTGGGTATAGCCACGTTTCTCCTCAGTTCAAAATATTTTTCAGTTCCTTATTTTCTACTGAGCAAAATTTCAGCTCTTTTGGCTAGGACTCAAGGTCCTACAGAATCAAGTGCAGTCTGAAATTGTGTCTCCACTCATGAGAAATGGAAAAAAGACCACTGAACGGCACAAGGTAAGTAATAGTTATAGAGCTGTACCTAAAGAGTGGAGAACTAGGTACTTGAAGGAGGAAACATCTTGTACTGTAAGATATGTGTATCCACAGGTGAAAGATCATTCAAAAAATGTCAGAGAATTAAGATAGAAAGTGTGATGGGGAACTTTATACAGAATGGTGGCAAAGCAGGTACTTGTTAATTTGACATTAGGAATTGAGAAGAATGCTATCTTAGAATGAAGGGATAGAAAATCCCAACACTTGAAAAACCCAAATAGACTATATTAATGTTTGGTGATTAACAAGGACACATATAATATTGTCAAGAGAAATCTAAAAATATTTTTTCTTTTTTTTTTAGTTTTCACAAGACAATGGAATGAAGTGATTTGCTCAAGGTCATACAGCTAAGTAATTATGAGGTGTCTCGGGCTGGATTTGAATTCAGGTCCTTCTAACTCCAGGACTGGGTGTTCTATCCAGTGCACCACCTAGCTGCCCTAATCTAAAAATATTTCAAAGGATTATGAAATTTTTGTCAAAAAACTGAAGACCTTAGAGCAACAGGTACTGTTTTGATTAATAATGTCAATCTTTGTCAAGGGCATAAGAAGATCGAAGCTTTGGAACCAAATTGATTCTTAAGACTATGTTTCTTGAAATGATCTTTGGGGAACCTGCCAAAATACCAGAGGAAAAAACGTTGCAGTACAGGTGAGGTCTCCTTCATCTCCACAATAATCCAGACAACACATCACCTTCTTATTAGTAATTCCAAGATTAAAGACAATGAGTCTTTTTTCCCAGATCATGTTAGCACAGAAAAAAAGAGAAATCAAAAAGCTTTGAATCTCACAGTTTGTGACACACTGAAAACTTGCAGCTCTTAAGATCCTAGAAGCCAAAAACAATACCAATAACAGTTCAACCATTCCCTCTTGGAATTCATAATCTGGCCAAAAAACAAAGTCAAAATTCAAGAAGTCTAAAAAAATAAGCAAACAATAACTTAAATAAAATCCCACCATAAAGAGTTATCATGAGAGGGCTGTTAAAGGTACAAATCCAGAAGATGAAAATGACACAAAAAGTATAATAAAGGTAAAAGAAGGGAGAATGGATGTATGTGTGTGAGAGAGAGAGAAAAGAAGAAGAAGAAGAAGAAGAAGAAGAAGAAGAAGAAGAAGAAGAAGAAGAAGAAGAGAGGGAAGGTGATCAAAAAACAAAATAGAAGAGGGAATTAAAAAGAAAAGAAAAGAAAATCTTGGGCATAATTTTGAATTCAACTAGAATTCATGAAAGAGATAAAACAAGAGCTTTGATTTTTTTAATTAGAGACAAAAGATAAATTCATGATTGAAATGGGAATACTAGAGGGAAGAATTAGAAAAGAAATGAGAGAATCTGGGGAAAATTTGAAACATCAGTGAAAACAACTAGGGAAGAAAAAAATTGGAATAAGAATTAAGAGCTTATCAAAATAGGTACAAAAGCATGTCCAGGCAACTGACTTTTTGAAAATCAGAATGAACCAAATAAAAATTAATGACTCCATGAGGAATTTATAAATAAAAATAAAGCTAAAATTAAGTTAAAAGTTTGAAAATTAAAATAAAGCTCAAGGTTTTTTCATATTAAAAACAACTTACCTCAGACACAGCTCACGAATCATTAGATTACCTGAAATTCATGGCCAAAATTCAGATTATGTCATATTTCAAGATGTCTTGAACTAAATCTGCACATAATTCTACTAACTAGAGGAAAAGAATAAAATAGAAGTCACATCCTGAAAGAAGCATTAAAATGAAAACTCCCAGGAATATTATAGCAAAAAATCTAGTTTCCAGGTTAAATTAAACAAAACACTTCAACAAGACAGAAAAAAATCAATATTAAGGAGCCACAGTCAGGATGACAAAAGATTTAGCATTGGTGCCACAAAAGAATAAAGAGCTTAGAATATGATGTTCTACAAGGAAAAAGAATAAGTCAAGAATAACTTTCCTAGCAAACCTGAGTGTAATTCAACAGGGGGAAATATATCTTTAATGAAATAAGAGACTTCTATTCATTCTTGCTGAAAAGATTAAAGCTATATAAAAACATTAAAATGAAAAAAGGAATCAGCATAATTATAGAGATAAACATGAGTAAGCATTCATGAAATAATAAATAAGGATGAACTATTTATATTCTACAAGGAGACAATATATTTGTCCCATTAGAACTCTATCATGATCAGGAGTGATAGAGGGAGTCTAATAAGAGACAATGTGGAGTGTTTTTTAAAATGTTTTGGCAATATTAAAAGAAGAAAGGAAAGAGGGAAGGAAAGAAATAGACCTGGGGTAGGGGAGAAAGAGTGGGGAAATTATTACCCATAGTTGTAATGTGCAAATAGAAGAATACTGTTATTTGTTGTTTGTTCTCTAAGACAACAATGACATAAGGGATGTGATGCCATGCCATGCAAGTGAATTGGATTTTAATGAGGGAGGGCTGTACACCATCTTCACTTTTTCATCTGGAACTATCTGAGTCCTGTGGTCAGATATGGATCAAGATGACAGGAGATGGCTCTAGATGCAGTGGGTGACCTTGGTCTTTTCAAGCTAAAGTTTTTAAGGTCTTAAGGGGGAAGGAGTAGAAGGAAAAGGAAGCATTTGAACATAACTTTCACTTGAACTTGTCAAAGGAGAGAACAATATATACAGATAGATTGAACAGAAATACATTTCATTCAATAAATAAATGGGAGGAAAAAGGATAAAGTAGGCAGGAAGGAGTTAAGAAGCATGGTTAATTAAGGTATGGCTTAATCCTAAGCAAAACATACTCAAATATGTCTCTATCTCAAAGAAGGGTTTAAAGGAAAACTAGCAAAAAATAAAAATCAATGATTGAGTGTAGCACAAGAGACAATATAAAGGGGCAGGGGAGCTAAAGCAAATTATAGCAAAACTAAAGCATGGGTGGTGGAAACACAATTTTCTTTGCACCATCCTCTTTTCTTTTATAATGAGAAGCCCAGAAATGTTGGCCAATGCAATGACAGAAAAATTATAGAGGATTTGTGAAGTTATCCATTTCCTGACAGACAGATGATGGACTAAGAGTGCAGACTGAAACCAAGACCAAGATGAAATTTTTCTTGAGTATGCATATTTGTTACAGCTCTATTCTTCTTTTTCATTGATGGAAAGAGAAATATGGGAAATCAATAAGGTAGCTTGTTGGTAATTTGTAAAATTGTTTTTGAAAAAACAAGATGGGGACTTCAAGGGGAGGAGTCAAGATGGCAAAATAGAGGAACCTCCTAAGACAACTTCTAGGAACATTCCCTCCAAACATCTTTAAAATGATGGCTAAAGTCAAATTCTGGAGTGATAGAGTCAACAAAAGAGACGAAGAGTTCTGTGATATTGGGGTGGAGTCTAAGCCAGAGTGCATGTTTATACAAGAGCAGTGGTGGCACTACTCAGTGATGACAGAAGTAACAGCAATTTCAAGATCTCTCAAGAAATAGAGAGTAAGGGGACTTGGAAATTTGTCAGAAAGAGATTATGAAAAACTATTGTGATAACACTTGATGAAGGACTAACAACTCTTTGGCACATATCCACTTCTGAATCACAGTTCAAGGGTGAAAAGGCGTATGTTTTTTCAAGTGGGAGTAGGGAATCTGAGTAATACTAAGGACTAAGGTAGTGTCTATGGCAATTCTACAGGATCAGAGACCCTTCCAGGGTAAGGACCAGAGCAAAAACCAGGAGAATAGTGGTGAGACCTCAAAACAGATCATACCTCCGTAGAAGCATTACAAACTTCAAAACTCCTAGAAATAGGGCTGAAAACAGCAGTTCAAAAATGCCTGAAGCTTGAAATTACCTCCATGCTAATAGTAGAGATCCATTTTAACATAAATACAAATTCAAGAAATGAGCTAGAAAAATAAGTGGGCAACATCATCATCATCAACAACAACAAAACTTACCTCATAAAGCTACTGTGGTGACAGGATGACCAAGACCCAAACTCAGAAGAAGACAGTAAAGTCAAAACTGCTAGAAGCATAATCCCAAAAATGTGAATAGCACAAAATTCCAACATTAATTCCCAGAAGAGCTAAAAATATTTATTTTTAAAACCAAATAAAAGTGTGGTAGAGAAAATATGTAGTTTAAAAAATGAGAGGGGCAGCTAGGGTATCACAGTGATAGAGCACTGGTCCTGAAATCACCTGATTTCAGATCTGACCTCAGACACTTAATATTTATCTAGCAGTGTGATCTTCAGCAAGTCACTTAACCCCAATGCCTTGCAAAAACCCAAAATCAAAAAATAAATGCAAACAAGGGAAGAAAATTATGAAAAGACAATTAACAGTATGGTAAAAAAGAAACCAAAAATATCACAAAAATAAAAATTTAAAAACAGAATAGGTCAAGTGGAAAAATAGATACAAAACTTCACTGATAAAATATAAAGCAGAAGTGAGTAGCAGGTTATTACAAAGTATAATTCAACAATATGTTGTTTGCAAGCAACACACTTGCAACACAATTAAAGAAAGGGACTGAACATCTCACACTTATCAGATTAGTTAATATGACAGAAAATGGAAATAAATGTGGGAAGGGGTGGGAAAACTCAGATATTAATGCATTGTTAATGGAGATGTGAATTGATCCGACAATTCTGGAGAACAATTTGGAACTATGCCCAAAGGGTAATAAAGTTGTACATACCCTTTGATTCAGCAACATCACTACTAGATCAAGAGTCCAAAGACAGCATAAAATAGGAAAAGGACCATATGTGCAAAAAAAAAAAAACCTTATAGTAGCTCTTTTTGTGATGGCAAAGAATTGGAAATTGGAGATGTGGAGGAATGTCCATCAATTAGGGGAACGACTGAACAAGTTGTGGCATTTGAATATAAAGGAATACTAATGCTCTGTAAAAAATCACGAGTAGGTGAATTTCAGAAAAGCCTGTAAAGACTTACGTGAACTGATGCTTAGTAAAGTGAATAGAACAAGAACATATGGCAGCAGTATTCAACTATAATAAATTTAGTTCTTCTAAAAATATAGTGACCAAAGAGAATTTCAAAAAGACTTTTGATAGAAAATGCCATCCATATCCAGCAAAAAGAACTAATGAGTATTAATGTAAACCAAAGCACTATTTTTATTTTTTAATTTTTTTTATTCTTTCTCATGTTTCCCCCCTTTTGTTCTGATTCTTCTTTCACAACTTTACTAATGTAGAAATATATTTAACATGATTGTACGTGAATAACAAATCAGATTATTTGCTGACTTAGGAAGAGGGAAGGAAGGAAGGGAGAACATTTGGAACTCAAAATCTTACAAAAAAAAAGAGTGCTGAAAGTTACCGTCATTACCTGTAATTGTAAATAAAATAAAGGACCTGGAGCAGAAACTATTATGCTATAGCAGAAGTAATGTTATATAAATTTTTTTTAAAAGCTAATCAAAGGAGATACACAAAGAAACTGCATATTGCTAAAAGGCACAATAACTAATGAAGGAAAAGCAACACTAAATTTATATGCTCTAAAATTCATATCATACAAAAATCTTAAAAGAAAAGATAAATTAATTATAGAAGGAACAGTGTACTAGTAAGGGAATTCAACTTTCCCCTCTCAGAGCTAGATATATCTAAACATAAAATAGATTATATAGAAGTAAAGGATGTGAATGTAATCATAGAAACTTAGATATGTCAGACCTCTGGAGAAAAGGTTGGGTGAGAGCAGAAAGAAATGTACCATTTTTTCCCCTCAGGCATACATTATACCTTCACAAAAACTGACCATGTATCAGGGCATAAAATCTTACAACCAAATATTGAAAAGCAGAAATATTAAATGTACCTATTCAGATAATTATGCAATAAAAATTGCATTCAGTAAAGGCTATAGGAGAGAATAAACATTAATTGGAAACTAAATGAGCTAATTCTAAAAAAAATGAGCAGATCAAAGATAGAAGCAACCAATTACATTAAAGAGAAAGACAACAAGGTTACAACACATCAAAATTTGTAGATACAGTCAAAGAAGTTGGTGAATTTTTCTATTTCTTAACTTATAACATCAAAAGCTGAGAAGCAGCAGATCATTGAATTGAAGATTCATTTATTTTTTAAAAAATAGAAAAACCTGAAAAATATTCCATTCACATAAGAACCAAAATCCTCAAAATAAAAGGAAGGAGAGATTAATAAAACTGAAAGTTAACAACTGAACCAATAGATATAGTTAGGAGATAATTTTATAGAAAAAAAATAATAAAATAGCCAAAGCATCAATTAATTTGATTTATAAAAAAGGAGAAAAGCAAAATACCAGTATTAAAAATGACATAGGGGCAGCTAGGTGGCGTAGTGGATAAAGTACTGGCCTTGGAGTCAGGAGTACCTGGGTTCAAATCCAGTCTCAGACACTTAATAATTACGTAGCTGTGTGGCCTTGGGCAAGCCACTTGACCCTATTTGCCTTGCAAAAATCTAAAAAAAATGACATGGGTAACTACTCCATTAATGAAGATGAAATTAAAGCAATTATTGCATTATTTTTATTAATTTTATGCCAGTAAAGCTGATGGTCTAAATCAAATGAATGCTTAAACAATATAAACTGCTTAGATTAACAAAAGAATTGCACTTTGTAAATAGTCCTATCTTAGAAAAAGAAGGAAAAAAAAAGAAAAGTTCCCTAGGAAAAAATATCCCCAACTAGATGGAAATAGAAGTGAATTCTACTAAACATTTTAAAAACAATTATATAAACTATTGGAAAAATAAAGTAGACTACCAAATTTCTTTTATTTTGCAAATGTGTTGCTGATATCTAGAAAGAAAACTACACATAAATTTGCTTTATGATTATTGATGCAAATACTTTAAAACAAAGTGCAACTCTGAGAGATTATAACATTTCATAAAGATTATATATTATGACATGAGAATTTTACCTGAAATGCAGAGATAGTTCAGACAATTATCAGCACAATTGACTATATAAATAAAAAACAACAGAAAAAACTCATAAGATTATGTCAATAGAAATAGAAAAAAACTTTTTGGTAAAATAAGAGTACTCTTTCCTATTTAAAAACAGGAGAAAGCATGGAATTAAATGGAACCTTTCCTAAAAATGTTAAAAAGTTATCTATCTAGGGTTGGCTAGGTGGCCCAGCGGATAGAGTACCAGCCCTAGAGTCAGGAGTACCTGAGTTCCAATCTGACCTCAAACACTTAATAATTACCTAGCTGCGTGGCCTTGGGCAAGCCACTTAACTCCATTGCCTTGCAAAAAAAAAGCTAAAAAAAAAAAAAGAAAAGAAAAGGAAAAAGAAGTTATCTATCTAGAAGCCAAGAGCAAGCATTACCTTTAATGGGGAAAAACTTGAAGTTTACCAATAAGATCAGGAGTGAAGCAATCATGTTCATTATCAAAGCAATTTATTCAATGTTGTATTAGAAATACTACCTAAAACAATAAAACAAGGAAATAAATTGTAGGAATAAAAATAGGCAATGGAATTAAGCTATCAGTGTATATATATTATATATAGGAAACTTAGAAATAAGCTATCAATAATCAACTAAATAACTGGTTGAAACAATTAAAACCTTTAACAAAGTTTCAGTATACAAAATAAATTCATATAAATCACCAGCATTTCTTTGTTATACCAATTAACCACAATAGGAAGAAATAGAAAGAGAAATTCCATTTACAATAGCAGCAGAGAATATAAAATACTTGGGAGTCTACATGCCAAAACAAACCCAGGGATTATATGCATGCATTTTCAAAGCGCACTTCATTCAATTAAAGACAGATTTAAACAATTAGAAAATTAATAAATTGCTCATCTGTAGTCCAAACCAATATAATAAATATGTCAATTCTCCCTTAATTGATATACTAATTCAGTGTCAAACCAATAAAACTACCAAAGAAATATTTTTAGAGATAGAAAAAATAACATAAATCATCCAAAAGAATAAAACATACAGAATATTACAGAAAGCAGTGAAAAAAAAGGGACCTAACAGTATCAGATTTCAAGTTATATTAAAGCAGTTCTAGTGCTGGTTGAGAAATAGATTTTTTATCTGTGGAATAGATTAGATATACAATACACAATAGTAGGTGACCATAGTAATTTAGTATTTGATAAACACAAAAATCCAAATGTATTGGGTAATATCTCACCATTTGACAAAAATAACTAAAAAACTGGAATGCAGCTTGACAGAAACTAGTATAGATAACTTCTCACATCCTATACCTAGATGATGTTAAAATGGATAAATGATATAGATATAAGGTGTGATGTCATAAGTAAATTAGAGGAGCATGGAAGAAATGCACCTGTTAGATCTCTAAAGTGATCATGGAAAGTAAATGAATAACTGATTATAGGAAATTTTTAAAAATGCACAAACTAATTGAGTTAAAATTTGAATGCAAATATAAAACTCATAAGTGTTTCTGAAAAAACTCAGGCAAAGTAAAGAGATCAGAACCAAGAGAACATTATACCCAGAAACAGTAATTTTTTAATTTTTTTTTTTTTTAGTTTTTGCAAGGCAATGGAGTTGTGACTTGCCCAAGGCCACACAGCTAGGTAATTATTCAGTGTCTGAGGTCAGATTTGAACTCAGGTACTCCTGACTCCAGGGCCAGTGCTCTATCCACTGTGCTACCTAGCCACCCCCAGAAACAGTAATTTTTAAAGATGATTAACTGTGAAAGACTTAGCTATTCTTATGAAGATAATCACCAAAGACAATCCCAAAATACCTATGACAAAAATGTTTTCCATATCCAGAGAGAAAAGTGATCAACTCTGAATGTACATTGAAGCATACTTTTGGAACGCTTCACAAATTTGCATGTCATCCTTGTGCAAGGGCTGTACTAATATTCTCTACATAGTTTCAGTTTTAGTAAATGTGCTGCCAAAGCCAGCATACATACTTTTGAGAACTTTATTATTCTTTCCCTTTTTTCCAGTGGAGGAAGGCAAGAAAAATATATTTTACAAATTTATAAATTAAAAAAATTAAACCCACAGTTTTATTTTGTTTTAATGAAAGAAAAAGGTTTTGGTTATAAACTATAAGAACTTCATCTTAGCTGGAGATCACTTAGAAAAGAGTTGCAAAATATATTTAAGTAGAGTTTTGCAGACATAAGGAAAAGTCTCAACAGCAAAAGGTTTTTAACCAAATGACCAGGAAGGAGAAAACTACTTTTTAATATCTGCCATGCTAGATGCCAAAGAGAGTAAATAAGTACAGTATGGGAGAAGGGAATAACAGGAAAGACAATCATTGTTCACCAAATAACAACAACAAAAAAAGAAACATCATCAAACTTTTGGCCTAAAATATTTATATACAACGTCACAAATTGTCACAATACTTTATTTTGTGACAATCAAGGTCACAGACACTCCAGAGAAAGCAACCAGAACCCCCTGCTGGCCGTCTGGAGATACTGTGTTCAGTGAGCAAAACCTCTAGCACCCCCTACTGGGAGCTTGAGATATTGCACTCACTGAGCAAAACCTCTAGCACAACCTACTGGCCAACTAGAGATATTATACTTAGTGAGTAAAGCCTCTAGGGATCCCTACACCAAACGACTTTGAACCAGCCCCCACCATCAAAAGTTTTTAGGAAAATGAAGAAAAACTGGGTCAAAGAAGAGTTATAGAAAAATTCTTGGAAGGAAATGACACTAACTCAGAGAGACCTAGAACCTCTGAGGAGAATGTGACCTGCTCTCCAGCACAGAAAGACTTCCTTGAAGAAATAAGGAAGGAGATTAAAAAAAAACAATTGGAAAATTTGGGAGAGAAAATTAACACCTTGCAACAAGAAAACAATTCTCTCAAAACCTCAATTAGTAAAATAGAAAATTCTTAGAAAAATAGAATTGACCAATTGGAAAAGGAGTTGCAAAAGGTAAATGAAGAAAATTCTTCTCTAAAAAAAGAAGGGAGCCTGTGGAAACTAAAGACTTCATGAGACAACAAGAGTCTGATAAACAAAAACCAAAAAAATATATAAAAAATAGAAGAGAATGTTAAATGACTCATCCGCAAAATCACTCACCTAGAGAACAGATCAGGAAGGGACAACCTGAGAATTATCAGCCTTCCCGAAAACATTGAAGAGGGAAACAAAAGCCTGGATTTAATATTACAGGATTTAGTGATGGAAAATTGTCCTGATATCATAGAACCAGAGGGCAAAATATTTATTAAAAGAATACTTCGATTCTCCTCCTTAAAGAGATCCCAAAATGAAAATCCCCAAGGAATATTGTGGCCAAATTACAAAACTATCAGATAAAAGAGACAATCCAGCATGCAGCCAGAAAGAACCAATTTAAATACCAAGGAGCCACAGTAAGGCTCACACAGGACCTAGCTGAGTCAACATTAAGGGACTGAAGGGCATAGAATGAGATATTCTGAAGAGCAAGGGAGCTGGGAATGCAGCCAAGAATCCAGTATCCAGTAAAACTGAGTCTTCTCTTTCAGGGGAAAAGATGGACATTTAATGGAATGCAAAACTTCCAACAATTCCTGATGAAAAAACCAGAGCTAAATAGAAAATTTGAACACCAAATAGGAGGTTCAAGAGACACATAAAAAAGGTAAAAAAATGGGGGGGCTAAAGAGAAAACAACCTACTATCCAATAAGATGAAACTGGATATATCCAAGCATGGGAAAAAAAGATTCTCATAACTCATGAGAATTGTAATTCCATCAGAGAAAATATACTTAGCCAGAAGTGATAGACACTCATAACTTAGCAATGATCCTGCTACCAAATGGGATGAAACTGGCTATATCCCTACTTGAGAGAAAGACTCTAATAACTCTCATGAATTGTAACTCTATTATAATATACTAAGCCAGAAGTGATGGATACTCAGGATTTTCTATGACTTAGAATGATTTAAAAAACACTTTCTCCTTAAAAAGGGGGACAGGAAGGAGATAGAAGGAGGGAGGTGACTGAATGGGGCAAATCTCATTACATTAAGAGGTATGAAAGACCTATTGTAATAGAGAGGAAGAAGGGAGGAGATGAAAAACGCCTGAATCTTACCTTTCAAATTTAAAAAGGAGAAAAAGGGAGGGGGGACAGAAACAGGGAGGGGGAGAAAAAAAGGGTACTAACAGAAGGAGGGGAAGGGAAAAGAGAAAAAAAGGAAAGGGGAAAGAAAGGGGAGGGGTAGACATAGGAGGTCACACCCACTGAAGATGGTGGTATTCAGAAACAAAATATTGAGGAATATGGGTAAAGGGGGAAAAGGGGGAAAATACAAACAGAGGGAAGATATCATGGAGGGCAATACAGAGTAAGTAATTATAACTGTGAACATGAATGGGATGAACTCTACCTTTAAATGTAAGTGAATAGCAGACTGGATTAAAAACCAGAATCCTACAATATGCTGCTTACAAGAACGCATTTGAAGCAGAGAGATACACATAGAGTAAAGGCAAAACATTGGAGCAAAATATATTTTGCTTCAGCTGAAGTGAAAAAGGAGGGGTAGCAATCCTTATCTCAAACAAAGCAGCTACAAAAATAGATAGTATTAAAAGAGATTAGGAAGGAAACTATATCCTCCTAAAAGGTAACATAGACAATAATGTGATTTCAATACTGAATATACATGTACCCAATGGGATGGCACCCAAATTCTTAGAGGAGGAGCTGAAAGAAATACAGGGAGACATAGAAAGCAAAACTCTACTAATAGGAGAACTCAACCTCCTGCTCTCAGATTTAGATAAATTGAATCATAAAATAAACAAGAAAGATGTTAAGGAGGTAAATATATTGTTAGAAAACCTAGATATGATAAACGTATGGAGGAAAATGAATGGGGAAAGAAAGGAATATACCTTTTTTTCTGCAGTACATGGCACTTACACAAAAACTGACCTTGTACTGTGGCATAAACACCTAATAATCAATTGCAGAAAGACAGAAATAGTTTCATCTTTCTCAGATCATAATGCAATAAAAATCATATGTGATATTGGGCCAGGGAGATATAGACCAAGAACTAATTGGAAACTGAATAATCTCATTTTAAGGAATGAGTGGATCAAACAACAAATTATAGAAAGAATTAAATATTTTATCCTATATAATGACAATAATGAAAAAACAAACCAAAACCTATGGGATTCCCTCAAAGTGGTTATCAGGGGATATATTACATCTTTAAATGCTTACATGAATAAATTAGTGAAAGAGGAAATCAATGAACTAAATATGTAACTAAAAAATTAGAGAAAGAGCAAATTAAAAACCTCCAATTAAATACCAAATTAGAAATTCTAAAAAATCAAAGGAGCAATTAATAAAATTGAAAGCAAAAAACTATTGAATTAATAAATAAAACCAAGTATTGGTTTTATGAAAACCCCCCAAAATTGATAAACCTCTACTCAATTTTATTAAAAAAAGAAAGAAGAAAACCAAATTGCCAGTATCATAAATGAAAAAGGTGAACTCACTATCAATGAGAAGGAAATTAGAGCAATAATTCGAAATTATTTTGTCCAACTCTATGCCAATAAATTTGACAACCTAAATGAAATGGAGGTATATTTACAAAAATATAAGTTGCCCAAGAAAAATGAAGAGGAGATTAAATACCTAAACAAACCTATCTCAGAAAAAGAAATTCAACAAATCATCATTTAACTCCCTATGAAAAAAATCTCCAGGGCTTGATGGATTCACAAATGAATTCTACCAAACATTTAAGGAACAATTGGGTACAATTCTATATAAACTCTTTTTAAAAATAGGGAAAGACAGAAGTCTGCCTAACTCTTTCTATGACACCAATATGGTGCTGATACCTAAACCAGGAAGTTAAAACAGAGAAAGTAAATTATAGACCTATCCCCCTGATGAATATAGATGCAAAAATCTTAAATAAAATCTTAGCAAAACAATTACAATAAGTTATCACTAGGATAATAGATTATGATCAAGTAGGATTTATCCCAGGAATGCAGAGTTGGTTCAATATTAGGAAAACTGTTAATATACTCAATTATATCAACAACAAACTTATCAGAAAATATATGATCATATCAATAGATGCTGAAAAAGCTTTTGGCAAAATAAAGCATCCATTCCTACTAAAAACACTAGAGAGTATAGGAATGAATGAGTTGTTCCTTAGAATAATAGTCAGGATCTATCTGAAACCATCAACAAGCATTATATTCAATGGGGAGAGACTAGAGGCATTCCCAATAAGATTGAGGTGAAACAAGGATGCTCATTATCACCACTAAAATTCAATGTCATATTAAAAATGTTAGCTTCAGCAATAAGAAAAGAAAAAGAAATTGAAGGAATTAGATTTGGGAAGGAAGAGACAAAACTCTCCCTCTTTGCAGATGACATGAGGGTATACCTAGAGAATCCCAAAAAATCATCCAAAAAACTGGAAACAAATTAGTAGCTTTAGCAAAGCTGCTGAATATAAAACAAATCCTCATAAATTCTCAACTTTTCCTTATATGACTAGCAAGATACAGCATGAAGAGCTAGAAAGAGAAATCCCATTCAAAGTAACCTCAGGGGCAGCTAGGTGGCGCACTGGATAAAGCATCGGCCTTGGAGTCAGGAGTAGCTGGGTTCAAATCTGGTCTCAGACACTTAATAATTACCTAGCTGTGTGGCCTTGGGCAAGCCACTTAACCCCATTTGCCTTGCAAAAAAAAAAAAAAAAACCCAAAGTAACCTCAGACAGTATGAAATACCTGAGAGTCTATTTGTTAAGGCAGACTCAGAAACTTTTTGAAAAAATTACAAAACACTTCTCACAAAAATCAGATTTAAATAACTGGGCACATATCAACTGCCCATGGATAGGTTGAGCTAATATAATATAAAGAACAGTTCTTCCAAAATTAAACTATCTGTTTAGTACCCTACCAATCAAAATTACAAAAAAAAAATACTTTAATGATTTAGAAAAGGTGGTAAGTAAAATCATATGGAGAAATAAAAAGTCGAGAATTTCCAGGGATTCAATGAAAAAAGTGCAAAAGGAAGGTGGCTTAGCCCTACCAGATCTAAAATTATATTTTAAGGCATCAAAACTGTCTGGTATTGGCTAAGAAATAGAGTGGTGGATCGATGAAATAGACTAGGTAGAATAGCAGCAAGCATTTATAGTTATGTGCTGTTTGATAAACCCAAAGAATCCAGTTATTGGGATAAAAACTCTCTCTTTGATAAAAACTGCTGGGAAAATTGGAAGTTAGTATGGAAGAAACTTAGATTAGACGAACACCTCACAATCTATACCAAGATAATATCAAAATTCATACAGGATTTAGATATAAAAAAACAACTTAATAAGCAAACTAGAAAATCAAGGAGTAGTTTAACTATTAGATCTATGGAAAGGGAAGCAATTTATGACTAATGAAGAGATGGAGAACATCATTAAAAACAAACTAGATGATTTTGATTATATTAAATTAAAAAGCTTTTGTGCAGACAAAACCAATGTAACCAAGATCAAAAAAAAAATGTAGTGAACCAGGAAACAATCTTTACAACTAATATTTCTGTCAAAGGACTCATTTCTAAAATATACAGAAAACTGAGTAATTTTTTTTTAAAAAAAAGACATTCCTCAATTGAAAAATGGTCAAAGGATAGGCAAAGGCAATTTACTGATGAGATCAAAGAGATCCATAGTCATATGAAAATTGCTCTAAATCATTAATTATTAGAGAAATGCAAATTAAAGCATCTTTGAGGTACCACTTCACACCTCTCAGACTGCACAATATGACCAGAAAGGACAATGATCAATGTTGGAAGGGATATGAGAAATTTCGGACACTAGTACATTGTTGGTGGAGCTGTGACTCATCCAACCTTTCTGGAAAGCAATTTGAAACTATGCCCAAAGGGCAACAAAAATGTGCATACCCTTTGATCCAGCAATATGAGTACTGAGCCTATACCATGAAGTCATGATGAAAAAGGGTAAAAACATCACTTGTACAAAAATATTCATAGCAGCCCTGTTTGTGCCTGCAAAGACTTGGAATTCAAGTAAATGTCCTTCATTTGGGGAATGGCTTAGCAAACTGTATTATATGTATGTTATGGAACACTATTGTTCTATTAGAAACCAGGAGGGATGGGACTTCAGGGAAACCTGGAGGGATTTGCATGAACTGATGCTGAGTGAGATGAGCAGAACCCGAAAAACACTGTACATCCTAACAGCAACATGGGGGTGATGATCAACCTTGATGGACTTGCTCATTCCATCAGTGCAACAATCAGGGACAATTTGGGGCTGTCTGCAATGGAGAAAACCATCTGTATCCAGAGAAAGAATTGTGGAGTTTGAAGAAAGACCAAGGACTATTACCTTTAATTTAGGAAAAAAAACTGATATCTTATTGTCTGATCTTGCTATCTCTTTTACTTTATGTTGCTTCCCTAAGGATATGATTTCTCTCTCATCATATTCAATTTGGATCAATGTATACCACGGAAATAATGTAAGGACTGGCAAATTGCCTTTTGTGGGGGTTGGGAGGAGGGAAGTAAGATTAGGGTAAATCTTGTAAAACTCAAAAAACAAACTCAAAATAGTATAAAAAAGACCACACGTTTAATCCCTAACCATATATATTAAAGTATATTTTGCCATCAAAATATATATTTACATGCATACACACATAGAGACATATGTATAAAAATACATGTTACTATAAAGAATTTTTGGCATTTGCATCAGACATACACGTACCAGTATGTTTATATCATTAAATATATAACATTGCATATATATATATATATATATATATATATATATATATATATATATATGTAAATATGTATATGCGATTTGGGGATATTTGTCCCTTCAGTTGTGTCCTTTGGAATCTCTACCCCAATGAGAACAAATTCTTTTTAATTCTTTATTGCTTTCTCTAATATTTCTTGCATCTCCTCACATTTCCTGAAACTCTGCCCATCTTCTAAGGATTCTAACTCTTGAGTAACCCTTTCCAAGACTGGCAATGCCTTTTCCTATTTCCTGTGTCTCACAAATCCTGGGGATGCTGTTTCTGTACTTCTTATTTTTTGCTGCATCTTCCATACCTTGCCAAACTCTACTTCAAGACATCATAGCACAGTTTAAAAAAGTCCTTGATTTGGAGGCAAAAAATGTTCAAATTCTGGCAAGTTCCCTTAATGACTTTGAGTTTTCTCATCTGGAGTTGGACAACATAATCTCTCCCTCTCTCTCTTTCTCTCTCCCTAAAACAGATTCATATTTTTGACTTTTTTTGTCTTATAATAGTTGTATTGTTTCTGCCTATAAATTAGTTGTAATCATAAAACTAGAGATATTGAAGATGTCATTGATTTATAATATTATTTCAGATGAGGAAACTGAAACCTAGGGTAACCTGCCTAAGGTCTCACAGGTAGTAAGTTTCAGAAATATCTACCCTGGGATCACTGGAATCTCTTTCATATTCCCCTAAGCTTCCTTCTAGATCTTGCGAAAATAAGAGCAAAACAATAAAAATGGAGAACCTATAGACTGTTTCAGACAGTGAAATAAGCAGTGGGTTTGGTGTCAGAGGACCTGGGTTCAAATATTTCCATTCTCACTTGCATTGTCATATTGGACAAGCCATTTAATCTTTCTTGGTCTCAATTTCCCCATCTGTAAAATGAATAAATTGGACTAGATGATCTTTAAGTTTCTTTCAAGTTTTTAGATGTATGAACTGCTGACTTTCAACCAATCCATAAACAAAGTCATTCTGGTATTTGGTTACAATCTTATGAAAATCAATAGCAGAAAAAGGACTGAAACCAAAATAGCAGTGTTGGGAAACCTTTACAAATAGTCCTTCAAAATGTACCAGACTAAATCTTGATGGATAAAACCAGGTTGAAAACCTGCAAGGTCAGTTTGTCTTTGTGTGTGTGTGTGTGTGTGTGTGTGGTGTATGAGCACATGTGTTTTCTTAAAATTATCATTAATATTAGTCACCATTAATGAATAGTAAGTCCATTAGCTCTTTTCCTAACCTGAGTCTTACTGGAGGTGATGATTTGGGAGTAGAACTGGAAGAAAGCACAGATCAGAGGCACTCAAATTCCATGGTGTCCAAGGGAAAATTATATTGTGGCATACAGAGTTTAACTCTATAACATGAATAAGGAATATTGACAGTTTAAAAAGAATAGAACCAAGAGAAAATTTCTCTTGATTTAAATCACCTCCCTCTAACCTCTAAAATCACATATTAATGACCCTTCCACCCACCGGTGTTTAAGATTCTTCATAAACTTACTTCCTTCACATTTTAAAACTTTATTTTACATGTTCTTCCTTAACATGAGTATTTGGTGATATTGATTGCTGCTCTATCTCAAACAAGGAAACCATCTCCCAATTCTGAACTTTTCACAGAATGTCCCTCATGCTTGATATATTCTCCTTTGTCATTTCTACTTCCTGGCTCCATCATCATCTTTATGATGGCATGATCATTTTTGAATAGAAAGAACAACTATTAATTCTTAAATGCTTACTGACTGAGTTAAATAATCCATGAATGAGCCCATGCTGGAGGTGTTGGAAGTTCAGGAAGAGTTTAAAACATCTGATGGTCAGACTATGTCTAGGAAAGCTAAAATGAATAGGACACTGAAGAGATTGGACCTAAGCTATTTAGGACACATCTCAATTCTATTTATTTCAAAAGATATTTCCAAGAAAATCTTATTCCTACTCTTTTCTCTCTGGGTGCATTTCACCTCTCCAGTTCTTTATTTATAATGAAGGATTGTATTATGTATCATTCAAGGACTCTTTTAGTTCTAAATCCTATGACAAATTACAAGGTTGTTACAATAGACTAGGAGAGAGCTGATGAGGAATGATACAGGATGATTGTGGTACGAGTGAAATGAAGGGAATGAATTCAAGATATATTGAGGACAATGAATAAATAAATTTTGGTTAGTGACTAGATGGTGGGTGAATTTGAGTGAAGAGTCAAAGAGGACTCTTAGGTTGAAAACACAGGTCACTGACTAATAGGATGATGGGGACCTAAATAAGAAATTAGGAGAGTTGGATAAAGGAAAAAATAAAATAAGCTTAGTTTTGAAAATTCAAGTATGTAATATAAATGGGACACCTGGGTAAAAATGTTCATAAGTCAATTAGATATATGGGATTACATCTCAGGAAATGTAGATTTCAGAATAATTTTAAAGGGATGAATCCATGAGAGCTTTTGACATTAAAATCATTTATTAAGCATCCATGTGCTAGATTCCGCCCTGAGTGCTGGGTATACAAACACAAAAATGAAACCCTCCCTGATCTCATGAAACTTGCATTCTCCTGAGAGGATAAAATCTTATATAGATAAATAAATGATATATACAGACTAATGCACAATAATTTTAAGATATTTAAGGTACACAATAAATTTAATTTACAACTGGAGAGATGAGGAAAAGTTCAGGCAGTCTGAGGTAAAGGAGCCATTGTTTCTATATAATGGAAATGAGTACATGGGAAAAAAGTTCAAAACCCATAGGTGAATGTGCAGATATGATCAACTGGAAAGAAACATTTATAACTGAACTCTAATTTTTGTTAGTTATTTCAGGAGTTGCAAAAGAATTAGAAAAATATGATCCCTCCTTTTTGTAGCCTTACAGTCTATTGGGGCATTCAATTAAAACATGGCAAAGACAGAATAATATGAAATGGTAGATAATTACAATTTAGAATATGGGATTCTGATTACAAATGCCTTGTTCAAAAGAAGGCATAAATCAATTACTTACTATTGATTGTTTTTCCTGTGTCCCTGGCACTGAATACCAAAGAAATAAAATACCTGTCCATGTCTTCAAGAAACCAAAAATCTGACTAAGTACAAACACTTAATGGTTGCAAAAATTGGGATAATAAATGAGCTTCAGATGTTGTTGAGTTTTGAATGATAATATAGAAACTGAATATTTTCTCTAAGGTCAAAAGAGACCATTCAAAGTGTTTTTTTAGCAGAAAGATTTTTGATATACAAAAAGATTATTAATTTTAGTCATTAAATCTCAGAATTAAAAAAGGTTCTTATGATGTCATCTATCTTAAAGCTCTGTCCAATGAATTAATCTACTCTACAAAAGTTCTTCCATTCATGGAAAACCAAAATAATACAAAATTCCCCTCCCTACAAACCTCTAGTGATGGGTAATTTACTACATTTAGGAATGTCAATTCTATTTTTTGTATAGTTTAGATTATTAAGAATCCCCCCCCATTGGCCCCAAAAGTGCTGTTTACAGTTGTTAGTTCTTAAATTAACCTCTGATGTAATGCAGAATTGTCAAATCCGTCATTTTCCTGACTTGGTATTAATCAATATTGTCTGGCTTAGGACTACACAATACATAGAGTTGGTGGCTATGAAAAAAAAAATGGTAAGCATGACCGGTGGTGGTGGAAGTAGCAACCAACCCTGCAAAAGTAGTTTCTTAATGGAATTTTCAGAAGAATGCTTAGAATCTCCTGTTTGAACTTTTTTCTTTCTTTTAATGTGTTTATGGATCAGAGCAAAGAGAATGCCAATCTTGACATTTGGAAGGGCTCTGGTCCCGAGGGCTAAGTCAACCCCTTTAAAGAGCCATGGGGAATGGATTTGCTTCAAGTTCATTCCTTAGGAGAGGCTGAGAATTACCAGAGCATTCAATTTACATAAAATAGAGCAAAGCTGTTATGGGTCTTTTACATACTTTTACTTGGAACAGAAATACAGCAAGACCTTTGCTATATTATCACAAATGTGAGACGAATGACCTAAATCAGGAATGGTGGTTCCCATGCCAAAGCAGCAATGTGCATGGAAACTGATTGCAGTCTATGTGTGGTGCACTATGGTTCATGGCAAGAGGCCATTTTGGAATTAGGAAACAAGAAGCAATGAAAGGATGACAAAATATTCTGACTGGGAAAGGCCCCAGACATTCTAATGTTCATCTCCCCCACCAAAAGTAAAACCCTCTGGAGTCTGCCAAGTTTAATGGAAGTCTCAGAGCAGCCTTTCCCTGGATGCCACAACTTCCATTGTGAGTTCCAGGAAGTGTAGAGATTTGAGGAGGGTGAAAATCAATTTGAACTCCTCCTGGCTTGGAGGAGGAACAAAATGGACATTTTTGATTTTGAGCCTTTTATGTTTTCAAACTGATCAATAGTTGCAAAGCCAGGTAATGATTTCCTTATAGAGTATTGCAAATGCACAGTTCTGCACTGCTCTTTGTGTTCTTTCACAAATGTCTCTCTCTCTCTCTCTCTCTCTCTCTCTCTCTCTCTCTCTCTCTCTCTCTCTCTCTCTCTCTCTCTCTCTCTCTCTCAACAGTCTGGACCAGCATAAAGAGTATGGCACTTATACATCGGAGGAATGAATTGAAATCCAAGCTCCCATATTTATTATCTAAGGCATTTCTTTACTCCTTTCCAATTTTCTTGATATGAAAAATCACAAAAGTAGACTAGGGATTATAAAGTTCCCTCTAACTCTAATTCTTTGATCTTAGTGATCCTGAATTCTGTACCCATATATTACTAACATTTGGGCCAACTCATATACTGAAATAGAGACCTATTTTTTCCCATCTGTATATTATATTATTCAGTGGAATAATTCATGTGAACTGTTGTTTGGTAATGTGGTCTGATTGGAGTGGTACAACCAAAAGAGACTCTTTTCCACAGTAGCTATCAGTATATAGTGTTTTCAAAAGTGTTTATGGTTTATTTCCTTTTATCTTCACAACAGCATAGAGATGCAAGCTAATATTAACAACATTTCATAGGTGAGGACACTGAGGCTGAAAAAAAGCTAAGTGATTTTCCCAGGATCACACAGTAAGTATATGAAGAAGAAGAATTTGAACTTAGGTCTTCCTAACTCCAGATTGAATGCCTTATGCATTGTGACACCATAGCTGCCTCAATCAGAGAGAGAGGCGTTTATACTTCAAAAATGGATGCAGGTTGGTAACACTATGATCTGCTATTCTACACACTGACTTGAGGATTGAGAGCCAATTGGGACATCAAATCCAATTCATTCCTTGGAAAGATTCCCCTCCTTACCATCACTGAAAAGTGTGCATCAGTGCTTTGCTTTAAATTACATTTTATGAGTGTAACAAGGTAAAACAAACAAAAAAGTAACAAGCAAAATGAAAGAAATGAAAAACCACTAATAATAGAGTTATATGTGCCTCTCACATACACTACATGTGTGATCCTGGACTAGTAACTTAACATCCTTGTGTCACACCTTATTTTTTTAGGGTTTTTTTTTTTTTTAGATTTTGCAAGGCAATGGGGTTAATTGGCTTGTCCAAGGCTGTACAACTAGGTAATTATTAAGGGTCTGAGGCTGGATTTGAACTTATGTATTCCTGACTCCAGGGCCCATGCTCTATCCACTGCACCACCTAACCACCCCCACACCTTATTTTTCTTAAGACTTTATTTTATTTTTATTTTTCCTAAGTTACATGTAAAAACAACTTTTAACATTCAGTTTTTACAATTTAATTTCCAAATTTTCTCCCTTCTTCCAACTTTAATCTCCTTCACTGTGAAAGAAAGTAATTTGATATAGGTTAAAAATGTGTAGTCATAAGGCATATCTAGGTGGCACAGTGGATAGAGCACCAGCCCTGGAGTCAGGAGCACCTGAGTTCAAATCCGGCCTTAGACACATAATAGTTATCTAGCTGTGTGGCCTTGGGCAAGCCACTTAACCCCATTGCCTTGCAAAAATCTAAAAAAAAAATGTGTAGTCATCAAAAGAATTACCTTAATAATGTTGTGAATGTAAACAGAGCCTCCCCATAAAAGAGAAACTCAAGGAAAAAAGTATGCTTCAATTTGATTTCAGATACATCAAATCTGTCTTTGGGGAAGGTCAGTATTCTTTATCAAAATCCTTCAGAGTTGTTTAGGATTCACAGAATTGCTGAGAAAAGGAAAGTCATTCCCAGTGATCATCCTGCAATATTGCTATTACCATATACATATATATATATATATATATATATATATATATATATAGTACTACTATATATATAGTAATACTAGTACTACTACTACTAGTATTACTATATATACATATAGTACATTTCCTGTTGCCTCTATTTATTAAGTCTTTCCAGGTTTTACTGAGAACATTCTGTTCATCATTTCTTATAGAGAATAGTATTCCATCATAATCACATACCACAATTTGTTTAGCCATTCCCCAACTGATGTGTATCCTCTCAATTTCCAGTTCCTTGCCATCAGAAAAGGCATGCTATAAATATCCATAAACATATGTAGGGCCCTTTTCCTCCTGTTTTTTTATCTTTTCTGGAGTATTGACCTGATGTGTCATTACTAGATCAAAGGGTAGACATAGTTTTATAACCCTTTGGGTATAGTTCCAAATTGCTCTACAGAATTGTTGAATCATTTCACAGCTCCTCCTACAGTGTATTAGTGTCTAATTTTCCCTACATCCCTTCCAACATTTGTCATTTTCTCTTTCTGTCCTTTTAACCAGTCTAATAGACTGGTTAAAGTACTTCAGAATTATTTTCCAACTGTTTCTCCAGTCGACAGTGAGTTAGGACATTTTTTTAATATGGCCATGGATAGTATTGACAGTCTCATCTGAAAATTGTCCATATGTTTTGATCATTATCAATTGGGGAATAATAATTATTTTATAAATTTGACTCAGTTCTCTATTTTTGAGAGTTGAGTTATCAGAGAAACTTTCCTTGAATATTTTCCCCCACAGTTATTATTGCTAATTGTATTTCCCTCCACCCAATTACCCCCAACCCAACAAACCACATTTTTAAAACAAAAGAGGTGGCCTATCTTCTTCTAACTCTCCTTTTGTGACCTATGGTCCTATGACTTAGGGAACATCTCCACTTCAAGACTGCTTTAATTTTTTGAACAGTTTCCATTACATTAAACTGAATGATGTTTCTGTAGCTATCTTCATGATTTCTAGTTCTGTATGCTGGGATATAGCAGAACTACATAATGATGGACTCAGAAGACCCATGCTTGATTGACGATCTTGCTATTTTCTGTTTGATCTTAGAAAAGTCACTCTAACTCCCCAGGACTCAGTTTTTTCCTTGTGCAAAAATCACACATTTGGACTAGATGACTTCTTAGATCTCCTTCAGCTCTGTTTCTTATGATCATATTTGGTAATAAGATCAGAAATTTAGAGGAAGAAAATATTTGGTTTAAGCATTTCATCTTACAGATGAGGAAAGAGAGATCTAGATAGGGAAACAACTTGCCCATAGTAGATAAGATCTGGAAAACAAACTCAGATTCTTTTATTCCAAATCCAGTGCCTCTCCATTCACCCATATTACCCTCCTTTTTTACTATGCAAATTGAGTGTGAAAATGAAAACATTCAATCTTGCATTATACAGACTTCCAATTTTCTACAGTCAAGCATTTTCTTGACTCTTCAAACTCTTCAAAGAAAATAAACATGAATTCTCTTGATTACCACAGCACCTAGGGATAAAGGTAGATCTAGATTAGGGCTTTTAGGACTTGGATTCAGATGCAACAACTTTCCTAGCAGTTAGACTTGAAGGAAGAAGTAAGGGTAGGGACTGGTAATGGATAAGATCCTACTTATAAGATAGAAGGAGGAGGATTTGGAGATCTATGCCTGGCAAAAACTGAAGTCCAGCTTGGCCTCAGTGTGGGAGAAGTCTAACCAGAAGCTTAGCTCCTGCAAAACATATCCCTTAGTACTGACTGTATAGGGGCTTAGATTCCTAGTGATGGGAATGGGAGTTCTATCCTCTGAGGGTCTCCTTATAACAAAAATTAAAGAAGAGAAAAGAAAGCAGTTCAGCATAGCTAACCAACACATCAAAAATGTCTTATATATGCAATATTTTTTCATAGTCCTTTATAACTGCAACAAAAGAAAAGTAGTATGCTTTTTTTAGCTTTTTATCAGAGCCCAGATGCCAAGGTAATTCATAAAATTTCATAACATTTAATTTCTTCTTTCTTTCTCTAGGTCAATAGACTTAGATTCTAATACTTGACCTGACAAAATCTGGGTCTCTTTTTTTTCTTATTCATAAAACTGTGGAGGAAGGGGATGATTTGGCAGGGTAGTTTAAAAATTCCTTCCATATACTGATGGTCTATAAATCCATCTTAGATTAACTTCAATTTCAGAACCAATTGAAAGAAAAGTTCTCTTTTATCTCTGCAAATTATTTTCCTTTCTTCTGTAAAATGGAGTTAAGAGACATTCTGATATAATGGTTAAACGCCTGGTCTTACAATCAGGAAGGCTTGTATTCAAGCAGATATTCAAAGAGTAGAAATGACCCAGCTAATTGTTATACAGTCATTAATGATAAAACTAGACCACAAAGAGAGTTGCTCTGGTCCTTCATCCAGGACTTTTAGAACTTTTAGGGCTTTTAGGACTTGGATTCAGATGCAAAAATTTTCCTAGAAGTTAGACTTGAAGGAAGAAGGAAGGATAGGGACTGGTAATGGATAAGATCTTAGTTATGAGATAGAATTTTACCAAATATTTACTATGCAATTATAATGTTGTTAGTGCTGTATAAATTATAAAGAAGGGGTTAAAACAATGCTTAATTCAAGCACCTTTATACCTAGTTGGAGAAGATGGATATTGAAAAAAAACTTAATTATATAAATGGATATTTGAATACAAGACTTTAAAAAAGAGTAAAACAGTGTAGGCTGTTGTAGTAAAGAAAGCCATTCTGGACCAGGTAGGAATTAAGATTTGAGGGAGACTCAAGATTTGAACTTAGGTGAAAAATGGAAAAAAAAGAACATTTCCAATAAGGGAGACATAAAAGCAATTGTACTAGGATATGGATCAATATGAATGTTCTTAGAACTTCAAAAACTGGCAAAAAGGGAAAATGGACAATTTTATATATATATATATATATATATATATATATATATATATATATATATGTATGTATGTATACATATATACCTATATGTCTATTTATCTAGAAACCTATACATTATCACATATGCTTATATTCACACATGTGTGGGTAGATAGATGGATAAATAAAACATCTATTAATATTTATTATATGCCAGACACTGAGAATAGAAGTAGAAAGAAAAAGAATGTCCTTGTCTTCAAAGAGTATATATTATAGGAGGGAAAGATTATGCATACACATTCATACATTTGCATATTTATGTACACATGAAATGGAGGGTGAAGGGAATGGGAAGTAACCACCCTTGTGTAAGATGGAAAAGTTGTCTGAGTCATCCTGGCTTGCTAGATTGAGGAGAACAGATGGTTGGCATGAGGGCTTAAATGGTGGTAAGAAGTAATCACCGAGGGGAAGCTCCCAAGAGTGAAGGCATCACCAGCAGAAGAAGAAGGCAACTGAGGGAGGTGTGGAGAGTTTGTATGAGGATCATGGGCTGGTTTGAGTTTGAAGAGATCATGATGACTGGTATGAGTGCTTCTTCAAATAAAGGTTCAGAGGGAAATGGTTTATAGCGGAAACCGAGATTGAATAGTTGAAAGTTTGCCATTCCCTGTCCCATATCTGTAAATGGCAAACTTTCAATTATTCAATCTCAGTTTCCACTATAATACTCATTAGAACTACTTCACAGAAGGCATTCTATAAAACTTTTAAAATAGAGAAGAAGTTAGAGCTGGCTAAATAAATCTTGAAGTTATTTGCTTAAAGGTGAATCTAAATCCTGGTCCACATGCCAAATATTTGAAGAACATTAGTGTGCCTTTCCCCCCTCAGTCTTCTCTTCTCAATGTTAAACATGCCCACCCACATTCTTCAGATAATCTTCCTAATATTATGAATGCTTTGTAGTTTAATGTTAAATCAATTGGCATTAACAAGGGGAAAAAAGATGCCTGGGCTACCATCAGGAAATAACAGATGTTTGCTGAGCATTAAAAGGAGCTGGGCATCAGAGCTGAAAACAGAAATTAGCACAGACATATTTCGTTAGTCAAAAGATAAGCATTTATTAAGTGCTTACTATATTTCAGGTTTAATGCTATGTTCTAAGAATATAAAGAGAGGAGAAAAAGTGTCCCTGACCCCAAGGAGTTCACAATAAAATGGGGTAGATAATGTAAATAACCAAGAATAAAAAATATATATATCCTGAATATGCAGAAGATAATTAAAGGAGAAGATTGTCAACTGGAGAAAACAGGGAAAGTCATCCCCATTGTAAAGCCTTGGTTCAAACCAGAGGATTATAGATAGAGGCAGTTTATCAATGGAAACAACACAAGTACAGATTGGTTATTTGGATTGGCCATCTACATGAGGACAGAAAGTCGAATCAGGAACCTGAAGAAGAAAGAATTAGGTGACTGCCAAAGAGTCATTTTAAAGGTAGGAGATCAGAACTCTTAAAAAAAATGATAATTTTCTGATTAGAATTTGCTTTTTTTTTAGGTTTTTTGCAAGGCACATGGGGTTAAGTAGCTTGCCCAAGGCCACACAGCTAGGTAATTATTAAGTCTCTGAGGCTATATTTGAACTCAGGTACTCCTGACTCCAGGGCCGGTGCTCTATCCACTGTGCCACCTAGCTACCCCTAGAATTTACTTTTAAATAAAATTTATTAGTAATCTCTACTTGCTGCCCTTGTTCAATTTTGCTTATTAAAGGATCAGAGTTTCCAAACACTGAAGGTCAATCAGAGACTCCATTATGAAGACAAACTTGAAAGGGAAGACCTTTAAGGGTCTGAGCATAGAAATCAATCACGACCCTGGGGTCTTCTTGTTACATTTTTCACTGTGCTATACTGCCTTTCTGGACAAATCTAGCCTACAATGGTAGTTTGTTTCTTGTCTACACAATCTCTGAGCTTAAATTAGATTTAATATCTGAAAATCATTTCACATAATTGAGGATATCTGTGAAAGAGTGATGATAAGTTAAGATAAATGGTCTGAGAATTAAAGTTCACTCTAAACTGAGAAAGGAGACAAATGCTAAAGATACTTCCTTAACAAGTATATCTGTCTGAAAGTGAAATTTCCTTTCTCAGAAGTTAGTGGTTTTCCTTGATTGAAAGACTTCAGTCAAAATTTAGATGACATTCCTCAACTGTGTTGTATGGGGTATTTTTTGGTTCAGATGTGGGTTTATCTAGATGTTCTCTGAGGTCACCTATAACTCTGAACTTCTGTGATTCTATAACAGTTTTTGCATTGACTGTTACTTATGGTTAGAATGTCCTCCTTTCACCATCTTTGTCTTTTGGAATTTCTCATTTCTTTCAAGAATCAGCTCAAATGTTACCTTATTTTTGATGAAGCCTTTCCTGATTCAAGTGCTAGTAGTGCCTTCACTCACAAATGTCCTTACAATTTATTTATATGTATATTCTATATATATACTGGTGTCATCTCCTCAATTAGAATGGAATCTTCTTGAGTGCAGGGACTGTTTGATTTGTCTTTGAATCTCCAATACTTTGCATGATGTCTGTTACCCTGTGGGTGCCTATTAAATATTTGTTGATTGACTATGAAGTAAAAGTAAATGAATTGGGGGACTGAGGTGAATGATTAGAAAATTAGACAAAGACTTTATCTTTGTTAATGGATAAATATTCACACTTATCAATTATTTAACAATTTAAAAAGCCTTCTTTCATATTTCAAAATGTGCAAAATTTTATTTGATGTAAGTACTCTCTCTCTCTTTTCCACCTATAATGCTTACTTTCCTTAATATATGAGTTCATAAGTCATGGTGATAAAAATGACACATACTAGATAGGTAAATAGTCAGCTAGCTAGCTAGATAAATAGATAGATAGGGAGACAGGGAGAGAGAGAGAGAGAGAGAGAGAGTCATCTGATGGTTAAACATTTTGTTAATGAACTTTCTTTGTTAGTTTGCTCCTCAAGTTCTTACTTGAGACTATTCAGCTTAATATAACCTCCCAGAAGGTGACCTAGCACTACCAGATCTAAAATTATACTATAAAGTGATAGTCATCAAAACTTCCTGGTACTGGTTAAGAAATAAAGTAATGCATCAGTAGATAGGATAGATTCAAAAGAAACAGTAGTAAAAAACTACAGTAATCTACAGTTTGACAAATCCAAATCATTCACTTCTAGGATAAGAACTCACTTTGTGACAAATAAAGGTTGGGAAAACTAGAAAATAATATAGCGAAAACTATGCACAGGTGCACATTTCACACCCTAAACCAAAATAAGATCGAAATAGGTTCAGGATTTAGGCAAAAAGTGTGACACCATAGACCAATTAACAGACCAAGAAATACTTTATCAGATCTATCGAAAGAGGAGAAATTTATGACCAAGCAAGAAATAGAGTAAATTTTAAATTGCAAAATGGATGATTTTGACTATATTAAATTGAAAACGTTTTTACACTAATAAAGCCAATGCTGCCAAAATTATATGGAAAACAGAATGTCAGGAAACAATTTTTACAGCTAGGGGTTCTAATAATGGTCTCATTTAAAAAAAAATTATAAGGTTGCAAGTCATTCCCCAGTTGATAAATGGTCAAAGGATACAAACACAGTTATCAAATGAAGGAATAAAAGCCATATATAAAATCATATGAAAAAATGCTCCAAATCATTACTGTTTAGAGAAATGCAAATTGAAACAACTATGAGGTTCTATCTCACACCTATCAGATTGGCTAAGATGACAAAAAAAAGGAAAAAGGATCAATGTGGAAGAGGCTTTTGGGACATTAATGCATCATTGGTCAAGTTGTGAACTGATCCAACTATTCTGGAGAGCAATATGCCCAAAAAGTATTAAAACTGATCTTGCCCTTTGATCCAGTGATACTAATACCAGGACTATATGCAGAAGAAATCATAAAAAATGGGAAAAATCCCACATGTTTCAAACTATTCATAGTGACTCTTTTTGTAGTGGCAAAGAATTGGAAATTGAGGGAATGCCCATCAATTGGGGAATGGCTGAACAAGTTATAGAATATAGATGTTATAGAATGCAATCATTCTATAAGAAACCATGAATGGTTGTACTTTAGAAAAGTGTGGAATGAATTATAAGAATGAATGCTGAGTGAAGGAAGCAGAACCAAGAGAACATTGTACACATTCTCAACATCATTGTGACTTGATGGATGCAGCTCCTCTCAGCAGTTCAGAAAGCTAAGGCAAACCTAAGAGACTAGTTATAGATGTTGCTATCCTCATTCAGAGGAAGAAAAACAAAACAAATCAAAACTAACAAAAACCCTTTAAAATCTGAATGAACACCACATTCAACTTTTTGAAAATTTCTCATGTATTTCTTTCCTCTCTCTTGGTTTTCTTTCTTTTCCCTTAATCCTACTTCCTCATATCAAAAATGACTAATCCATAAACATGTTAAATGCAAATGTTTATGTACAATATTCACCTGACTGTTTATCACTGATGGGAGAGGATGGGTGGGAAGGGAGGGTGGAAGGGAATTATGTAACTTAAAAAATGCATATACACGTGGATGAATGTTGAAAAACTTTCATAAAATGTAATTATAAAAATAAAATATCAATTGAAATATATACCCTCCCAGATATTGTATTGAAGTGGCTTCTTCTTTGAGAAATCAAACTACTTCATGCTACATTGAGGCATGAAGACTAGATCTTTACTTAATATGTTCTCTAGATAATTCTAGTACAATTAGGCTCCTGAGATTGAATCACCATAGTCACTAGTTTGATTTTCTACTTTATTCTCTCCACAAAGTTTCTGAAATCTTCAGTGATCTCATTACATTCCTGTTTGCATTTTATGTTGCCAAAACACTTTAAGAGTGAATAATACACGAGGGTAGTTTCAAGTTTCTGGGGGAGCTACATTTACCAGAAAAGGTGATTATTTCTCTTATTGCCAAATTCACCTATTCTCTTCTGGATGCCTTCTTTTTATTGAGAAGTCAACTTTGGTATGTTTCTTCTCCCCTCCCCTTTCTACAAATGAATGGTACAGAAGCAGAGAGAACTTTGAAGAATCTATGTATATATTTTTTTTAGGTTTTTTGCAAGGCAAATGGGGTTAAGTGGCTTGCCCAAGGCCACACAGCTAGATAATTATTAAGTGTCTGAGACCAGATTTGAACCCAGGTACTCCTGACTCCAGGGCCAGTGCTTTATCCACTAGGCCACCTAGCCTCCTCTATGTAGGTTTTTAGTGACAGTGAATAGTAATTCCACAGATATTTAAAAATGCACATTAAAAAAAATTCCACATGTGAATTGAATTCAAGGAGGGTAGGGGAGTAGAGAAAAAGTAGGGAGAGAAAAGAAAGAAAATTTGTGCTTCCTGTTGTTAGTTGGACCAAAGATATTCATTCTTCAGACAGACCTTATGGTAAAGGAAATATCTGATGAAACTGAACTTAATGTTTTCATTAAAGTTAGAAGAGACTTTTACTCACCTAAGAAAAATGTCTCAACTAAAAAATAGATTTTTCAAAGACCACAGCAAGGTAAAATGTGTCTGATTTATGGCAGGTTTAAAAGGTCTGCCTTCCATATGTGAGTCTAGAGGCAAGGTAGGTGCCACAGCAAGATGATAAACGAGGAGATAACTCAAAAGCAGAAGCAAAAAACCAGTAGCCTCTAGTATGCATGTGAGTCTGGAAGTTAGCTCCAGAGCAAAGTCTAAAGTATGTCAGGAAGACTATGGTCATAGGTCAGTAGAATGATAGACTATTTTGAATGAAGAGAGATATATTTTTCTGTCATCATTATATCATTAAATAGCTGTATGATCTTAGTTAAGTCACACTACCACTTTGTGACTCAGTTTCTCTATATTAAAATAGAGATAACAATATCTTCTCTAAAAATGAACATTGATTTAAAAAACTAAAGTCATCTTAGAAATAGATTATTATTTGGGTTCTGAATATATTATTTAGGTGATAGTGAGAGAAGGAAATGGGGGGTTATTATTAAATGGCTTCTTGAGAAAGAAAAGTCTTATCCACATATGAGGATAAAACTAGTATTTTTTTCCAGAAAAATATGGATTCATTTCAAAGTAGAAAACACTGGTTTTAGAAGAAAAAGGAAACGGGTAATGACATGTGAAGTAAATATTTAGAAATTTTGGTAAAATTTTAGAAATATCTAAAGTAGATAAGAAATGTAATCCATAGATTAGAAAAGTGTATAACATGGGAGTGGGGGTGAGTTTGGCTATTCTCTATGAGGAGAAATTAAAAAACTTCATCATGTGGATATAGAAGAGTAAAATACAGAGTGTCTAGAAATTCTGCACAGTATATGGACAGAGGAGAAGGAGGAAAAAAAGGCAAATCATTGGGGGTAATTTAAGATCCTCTTCCCTCATTGTATATGAATGCTATGCAGTTAATAAGGTTAGAGATCCATGACTTTTTTTTTGCAAAAGGTAGTAATCATACCCATTTTTAACTGAAATTTTTGCTTTAAACCTTACAGAATGGTTGAAGAAAAAAAGACTATTGCACATGAAAAAAAAAGAAAAGAGCAGTTAAGTAATACATTCTATGGTTTGAACTAAAGCAGATCAAAAAAAGGAATTAATGTGGGGAAGAGTAGTCAAAGAAAGCTTTTAAAGAATAGGTGAAAAGATCTAGGTTTTGAATCAAAGATTAAAAATGATTGTTTGCTTATTGACATTAAAAAGAATCCAAGATATATAGATTAACAGAAATATAAGACCCAAAATCATTGTCTAATAGATAATATGATCAAAAGACAGGAACAAACAGTTCTTTAAAGAATTACTATCAAGTAAATTACTATCAAGTAAATTACTATCAAGAATTACTATCAAGTAAAAGAATGTTCTGTATCACTCCTAATAAGAGAAATTCAAACAACTTTGAAGTTTTACTTCAGATCAAGAACTTTAGCAAAGATACAAAATATAGGAAGTTGGAAGCATATTATTGGTAGAGTTGTGTATCTGCCCAAACATTTTGGAAAGAATATTTGAAAAAAAAAAAGATTAAAACAGCCATACCTTTTGATCTGGACATTGACTATTAGGCAGTTCCTCAAATAAGCAATTCAATCAACATGTCTCTATTCATCAATAATTGGGTTGTATACTATGTTCGAGGAAAACTAATACCTCTGGTTTGAAGGCTGCCAAGTTCTTTTCAGGACTGCTTTCCTCCCTTGATGTCCACCTGAGCCACCTAACTCTCACTTGTGACTCTAAGAAGCTGAAGCATGCCCAGAGGTCGCACCCTGGTAAAACATTTTTGACAAATGGGCTAAACCAGATTGAGGGTAACCACGGGGGTATCAAGCATGGTTGCATGGGGTGGGAGTGAAGTCTTTCACTGGTGGAAAGGGCAAATGAGATCAATTCCTTCCAATAGCCATGAAGGCAGCTAATTCAGGTATTGTGGATTTCTTATCATTTGGTTAGACATTGAAGATGCCATCCACTGCATCTAGAGCCATCATCAATTGTCTTTGACTCTGTCATGTCACTGAACCATGATGACAGAGTGAGGCCAACAACTTGTGCAACTCTACCTCTTTAAATTCAATTTATAAACACATCAAAAAGGCTATCATTTAACCATTTCTATCTCAAAGTCCTGTGGTGACAGGAAAATGATGACACAGCAGGTGAGCATACACTGAGAGCTGCAGTCATAACCCTGAACACAGGTGGCCTAAGTCATAGTTTTGACTCGTTACTGGAAGTAGCAATGGGATCTGGCAGCCCCTTGAGCTACTGAGCAGTTTTTTTAAGGACCACACTGCTTACCTCCTGGTGTGAGTAAGAGACTAGAAAAATAACTCTAAAGTTATCTGCTTCTCAATCCCATCCTGATTATTGTAGAAGGTGGGGATCCTACCATCTGGTTGAAACAGTATATACATATACATATAAGTATATATATATATATATATATATATATACATATATATATATATATATATAATATATATATATAATATATATATATACAAACTCTTCAAAGAAAATTCCACTCATTATAGGTACATGGAATATGTGCTCTGATCGCACACATTGTGATTTGTCTCTATTGTAGTGATGTCATTTTGGTCTTATTCAATAATAAAGGATATGAATCAACCATTTTTTCATGGATTAATTCCAGTTGGACAACTTTTTTAAATGGAAGATCTGGGAGAAACGTATTTGAAAAATACTTACTTGCTAATGGTGAAAATATCAAATATATATATTTAAGTACAGACATAACAAATATACAGAAAATAAATATAAATAAAAAAGGAGTTAAATACAAAATAGTTTGAAATAGAGGTTATTAGGGAGAATTCTAACAGTTTTGGAGATCAGGAAAGGCTTCCTATAGAAGATGGTATTTGAACTGTATCTTGAAGAAAGAGGGATATTCTAAGATGAAGTGAAGAATTTAGTGCATTCCAGTCAGTACATAGAGTAGGAACTTAGTAAATACTTACTAAATTAAAATGAATCAAGAAAGCATATTTGCTGTAGGGTGACTTTTTTTCTTTTGGTCAGTCAGTCAATAAAAATTATTAGTTGTCTTACTATGCCAGAGAGTGTATTCAGTGCTGAGGATACAAAAACAGTCAAAAACAATTCATTTCTTAAAGGAACTCACCATTTAATGGAGAAAGAAAGCCCATTGTTGTACCTGGTGAGTAGAATGGTAGAGTTTAGAGGAGTACAAGTGGGAGACAGTGGCAGTGATGAGATGGTATCTTGGACAATTTCTTTAAATGGAATATCTGGGAGGAAATCTCCCATATCCACAATCTACTCTCTCCAATTAGAGGGAAGGAGGACTCAGGGGGTTCTGACAGAAATGTGAGTTGCAGAATTGATATAATTTTGAAGAATGATGAGTTTCTGGAAACTATGATGAACTATGATGAAGTTCAAGAATGTAACCAGGTGAGAAATGATGAGATAATTTAGCCTGCTGCCCTCCCTAAAGTTATCTTTATATCCCCCCACCACTTAACTTTGTTTTTCAACTTCCTATTAGCCTTTTTTTTTGTTTTGTCACTTCCAAATTACAGGAATTCTCCATGGCAAATAAAGTAAAATGGAATAAGAATTGAGTAGTTATGCTTTCTTTCAGCCATCCATTGAGGTAAATGGACCTACTTCAGTTTGATATTTATTTCCTTTTCCTCAGTAAATGTCAAAACTTTTTTAAAACTTAAAAAAAAATCTGAATTCTTTACTGTTGTCTTTAATTTCCCTTACCAACTTCAGGTGGAGTAAAAATAAACTCATTACTTTTTCCAATTTTTTGAGGAAGAAATTATCACTATTGTAGGTCAGAAGATTTTTTAAAACTTTGCTTTGGGAAAGAGACTAAGAGAGAGAATGAGACAGACATACAGACAAAGAGACAGACAGAAGACAGAGAGATAACGAAGACAGAGTCAGAGGCAGTGACTGAGACGGAGCCAGAGAAAGATAAAGAGAGAGACAGAGAAAGAAAGAGAGAGAGAGAGAGAGAGAGAGAGAGAGATAGAGAGAGAGAGAGAGAGAGACAGAGACAGAGAGACAGAGAGACAGACAGAGACACAGAGACACAGAGACACAGAGAAAGAGCCAGAAAGAGGCAGAGACTGTTGTTGTCTAGGTAGTTCAAGCACCTAATCAATATATGTGGTCTATCAGAATTGTGATCAGTTTTTTCCCAGATGGTTATAGTTTAATTTATTTACAATATCACTTTTGATATTCTTCATTGAACTTCATTAAATATTCTCCAAAATATTTCTATCTATAGATAGATAGGTATATAGATGTAGATGTAGATGTAGATGTAGATGTAGATGTAGATGTAGATGTAGATGTAGATGTAGATAAAGATATATCCCCCACCTATTTCTTTGTCACAATTGTCTTTGATCAATAGTGGGCTATACACTGGTGTGAGGTGATCACTCTCCCTGTTGTCAGCTGAGGAGGTTCTGCTTCTCGTCCTTAGCCTGGGACAGAGGTAGTGTGTAATTGTGTTTGTTCTGGGAAGAGACTTCAGCTGAAATGGAGTTGTGGACTCTGAGTTCCTCCTGACCAGAGGAGCCCAGATATCGATGTCCACTGCTCTCCCACACTGAAACTCTCCTTCTAGCCCTTCTGGCAAGCTCCCGAGGGTCAGCGTCAACACCAATGTCTCTGCTCCCTAGTTGACCCAAGCCCCTGATGTCAACCAGGCTCTAGCCCTGCTGCTGATCAAGCTGGTCGGGTTCTCAGGCTCTCAGGTTCACAGGCTCCAGCTCTCACCTGATCCAGGCTTCCAAGCTCTCACTGGCCCTGTTCTCCCAACAGAGTATGCCCTCTGTGCCCAGACTCACCCACAATCTCAGAAGAGAGATTCTGACGTAGATGTTCTTCTCCTGGCTTTTCTTTCTGTGTTTTGTCAATTGGATTCCTGTTAAGAGGTTTGTTTCATATTATTTATAAAGGGAAGATCAGGAGATTAGCAATCTGCCTGTCTTCTCTCTGCCATCTTGGCCAGAAGTTAAAACTGAGTCTTATAAATATAGAGTACTCCTGGATGAGGAAACACTCCCTACCAAAGCAAATATGTAAATTCTTTGTACATTATAATCTTAGAGCCCTGCATACAACACTAGGGGATTGTGTAATTAAAGTCACATACCTAATAGAAATTGGCAATATTGATAATGGAAACAATACTAGATGAGCTGAGGAACATAACATAGACCAACTAGGGTTTGTTGAGTTTGCCAGCAAGGCAGTTTCACCAGATAAGGCAAAGATACCCTGAATGAACAGTATATATGAATTATATAGATTTTTTGGAGTGGGAAACTGTGCAGGAAATGGAGCCAAAGTTGATTGATCAAGATCTCTTGCTGGGGCTCAAGGGTGGTCTAGTAAAATGATCTTTTGTCGGGTTTCATGTTTAGGGGTTTCTGAATACCAGGATGAGGAGGAGCCTAGGCTGTGTCTCAGAAGAATGTATACAATAGTACGGCACAACCTACTTTGGATTACATGCATTGCAAGTACTAATAAGAGAGTATAGACATATGTTTGAAAAAAATAGTGATTCTCAAAATGGAGTAGCTCTTGATTTACAATTACAGATTCAAAACCAAAACTTGATCTTCCCTTCTTGAATCAGAAGTTCTTGGAACTTCAGTCTCATCCTTCACCTGTTTTTCATGTAAACTTCCCTAACATAAATGCAAGAGTGGGTAGTGAAATTTCTTGGCATTTGGAGGAGTAAACTTGGCTCCTTGGACTTTAACATTTATTTACTTCCTCACAGAAGGCATTTATTTCAATCTTTTTTGAAGTCTGAGGAAAGAAAAGGGAGAGACCCAAGTTCTTCCTTAATGAGTTGACCAGCAAGGGAGTTTCACCAGATAATGACAAGATACCCTGAAAAATCACTATATATGGATCATATAGGCTGAGATTCCTCAATAAGGAAAGTCCAAAAGACTTTCACATTTTGTTTCTCAACAGCCTTTGCTGGAACTCCCATTAAGTTTTGTTTACACTTCTCCAGAAAATCATTCTGAGCACATTAGCAGAGCTGAGAAGATAGGTAAACCTTGAAATCAGGGATTATTCCTTTGTTCCTAGTGTCACATTTACTGTTGTTTCTACTTCCTCAGATGAACACTGCCTCCTCTTTCTTTCAATGTTCCATTCTAGGGAAGTGATCTTTTATAGAAGCTGAGTTCCCCCAGATAATAGAATAAACAACATACAGTCCTCATCAGCTATGAGGAAAGAGCCATTTAGGGGCAATTGCTCAAAAAGCTTGACTTATTTTTTCTTTAAGACTTTTCTTATTTATTTCATTTAAAAAAGCATCTTAAGTCACATTCACCTAATGACATTCTTCTCCCTGTACAGTATCAAAAATTATGAAACCAGGCTTATAAGACAGAAAGGCTTAAGACAAATTCATTGACTATGCCACAAAGTAGAAGGATTGGTTGAAGAAACTGAGAATGCTTAATCTGAAAGAGAAACAATTTAGGAGACACATTAATTGTTTCCTAATGTTCTCTTGACTGTCATTTAGAAGAGATGGTGAATTTGTAATGCTTGGACTTAGAAGGCAATCCTAGTTTAATGGTTGGAAACTGGAAAGAGAAACGTTTGGGGAAAATATAAGGAAAATTTTTCCTAAGGGTTAGAACTGCCCAATAGTCAATTGGGTTTCCTCATTAAGTAGCTAGTTCTCCCCCGCAAAAAACAGAAATTGTACATCTTCTTTTGGATATTCTAGAGGAAATTCCTGTGTATATAGAGATTAGACTAAATGCTTTGGATTTTGTAATTCTGCCCTCCATACATACAGGGACAGTTTCCTCATGCTGAGTACCATGTTGTGTCAAAATATACTAGAAATCAAATGTATAATAGATTTTTCCCTCCACCAAAGTTACAACCCCAAATTGCCAGATTATTTGACCAGATATTATATCCTCTAACCTACTTGTTCTTTCTGTTACTGTTACAAGAATCTTTCAATTAGCTCCAAACAGACTTCAGAGGAAGAGACCCACCAACAACAAGGATCTCAGCAGAGATCAAAACATTTGTTACTTGTCCATTTCTCAGGTGAACTTGAATCCTCTACTTGAAGGTGAAATTCATCTTAGGAATCCACTGAGCCTTCCAGTCCCTTGGAACTTCTTAAAATGTCTATAAAATTTTCTGCTCTTAACCTTTCTTGTGTTATAAAAAGCACAGCCACGTTCCTCATAACTATTTGATGTCTTTTATAAAATCCTTTATAAAATAAAAAATCTCCCCAGATAGCCTCAAAAGAAAAGTTGCCCTGAATTGTCTTTAAATGGCATGCTTATTTAATATTGACGTGAATACAGAGTTGGTGCTCTTTGAATTTGAGACTGTCCATGCTGACGATGGAGAGGGCAGTGTTAAAACCTGCCAGTTGTTAAAAAATTCCTTCTACTCCATGGGGAGAAGGTGTCAAGAGTAAAAGCCAGAGAGGGAGAATTTTGGCTGGCATCCAAAAACAGTTGTAGAAAAGAAGGTTCTTTCTCCGACAGAATTCTGACATGCTTTCTTCAGTTTTGCCATGAAGTTGAAATCTTTCCTCAGGAGAGATGAGTGTATATATATAAAGACAGAATGAACATGGTAGGCCCAGAAATTTCAAACATAGTCAAGTCTGACATACAAAAAAGGAATGGAGGGAGGGAAGAAAGAAGGAGGGGGGAAATGCATGTGTGTTTCTCTAAACCTCCAGAAAAGGCTGACAAAAGAAAAAAAGACAATTTCAACAGGTTTGTATTTGAAATATTTCAACTGACCAACTAGTTATTGTTGATTCAAAAGCATTTTGGATTAAAACATAATGTAGTTTGAAATAACCTTCTTTCTCTATAGTTGAGTCCATCATACATACATATGTTTATATATATATGTGTGTGTGTATGTGTGTGTGTGATATATGTTTACATAATTTGCATATCAGAGTGTGTATTTGGAAGAGATCTCAGGATATTTAATCCAAATCATATCTGAAAAAAAAAAGACTCTTGCATTGATTTGTCACTGATGCTTGAAATAATGTACCAGAAATTGAAAGACCCATTAGACCAAAGTAAAAAGCCTTATACTTACTTTCTATCTTTGTTCTTGATAAATAATTAATGGATGAACTGGTTTAATGTTTTTTTTAAATGCAATAATCAATATCTATTGTAAGGGCTAAATTTCTATGAGGGGAGAAAAAGAAGGATATAGTGAGGTGGGGAGAGAAATTTATGTGATATGAAAACTAAATATAGCAATAAAATATATTTTTCAAAGAAAAAATGCACTCTTTTTGGGAAGGATGCTATATATAACATTCTCAGAAATCATTAACATTAGTATTGATTTATTAAATTCTTTCCATTTGGATATTTAATTGAGAATAGGACTTAAAGTGTAGGGAAGTTGAAAGGTTGTGTTCAAATAAAATCAAGTCACTTGTTGGAGGCACCAGGGCAGCTGAGGACCCTTGAAAGCAGCTGAATTCTTTTGTATTATGGAACTTTAAGGGAATGGTATCATTAGTAATATGAATTTAATGGCAATGATTTTAATAATTTCATATGAGAATGTATTATTCATATATGTTCATATGCAGTAGTTAAAAAGACTTTTTTCTAAAATTACTATTATATATATATATATATATATACATATATATAGCTATGGTTTTGTGTGTATAAATCTACTGTTTATATATATTATACATATACATACATACATACATACATACATATATTTTTAATCAAGTGTATGATTTCATTAGTGTAGGGAATTCCTGGTGAGAATTTTGATATACTAATGCTAATCAGTAGCTACTCTGCAACTTTGGATCCTCCAGAATTCTCTAGGAAATTCAAGGAGTCAGTCTTTGTCAGAGGTAGGATGTATACCCAGTTCTTCTTGATTCCAAGGCTATCTCTAATAGACACTAGACCATTCAGTACAACCACCAACTACTACCATTACTGATAACATAACTGAGTCTTTAACTAGCATTTTTTGTGCCTAAACCAAATCAACTTTATAGTTCATAAAATGCTAGGACATCACCATTGGATAAAGACCTCCCCAGTCAACACATCCCCCAACACACACACACACACACACACACACACACACACACACACACACACACTCACTAGTACCCATGGCTGAGGGATATCCTAGACAAGGTCCTTGTGAAAATGTTGTCAAGAGGGGAAGCTTTCTGCATGGGAATCCAAGGTCATATCACAATCATTTAAAGTTTAGTAGAATACTTAATGTATTTTCAATATGTCATATTTTATCCTTGTTGGGGACTCTGGAAATCTACACAAACTTAAATAACTTGTGCTATACAAAAATACATACAGATATTGTCTACATAATGGCATCCTTATATATGAAGGGAAAAACAAAGTACAGGGGTTCACCAAATGGGGTCAACCTATGGCAAAACAGAAAATTTATATGAATTCTACCTGTTCAGTGTTCAGATCTATGACCCCAAATCACTGAGGATTTCTCAAATTCAAATCAGGCTATGAATATTTACTATTTGTGTGACCCTGAGTAAGGCAAGTAACTTCTGTTTGCTTCAATTCCATCACTTGTAAAACGAGGATAATAGTACCTTCCTTCCAGAGTTGTTGTGAGAATTAAAAAAGATATTTGTAAATCATTTTGCAAAATCTAAAGCATTCTATAAATGCTAGCTTTTGCTAACTGAATTTGTAAACTCTTAAAAGTGCTTGCTTGGGTTTATTATACTTAACTTCCCCTTCCTAATTTCAGGCACATCCCTGAACATTTTCCCTTGCCTTGATGGTCCTTTCATCTTCCTGAGTCTCATCCTTCTTGGTTAGTCACATAATAATAACTGGTATTGATTTCAGAACATTTAAAAGCACCCGAAACACTTCCCTCAAAACAGTCCTATGGACTCTTAAATAGTTAGTACAAGTGATTTTATCCTCCCTTTTACAGATGAGGAAGCTAACTCTTAGAGAATATAAGCAATGTTTAAAAGATAACAGTTATTGAGTGTCAGAACAAAGGACTCTGACTTAAGGAAGACTTGGAATCATTGCAGTGTAAATGAAATTCTCTTCTTTCTTCTATACTCATAAATCTTATAATAATTTATTGCCCTAACAAAAGTATTCCTATGAAATTTCTACAAATATTATATATATATATATGAGTAAAATATATGCATATATCTAATATAAAGATCTTCAATATATATGTGTATATATAAGCATGTGAATGCTTATGCAGAGGGAATAAATAAAAAATTATTCACTATTCCAAAAGAGATACACTAATACAATATTTAATAGCTTAAAACTGCACTAACACTTTGGGAAACCACATATGTTACCATGCACTGCCCTAAAGGACAATTGGAGTATTTTTAGGTTTTTGATTGTTTAAAAGGCAGGATTGTTTCAGATGTAAATGAAATACAGAGAAGGAAAAAGACATAAAACAAAAAGTTTACAATTAGGTAAATGAAGAGATCTCAAAAAGGAAATCAAACTTGAGTAGCTGAAAAAACAGAAGTGGATCCCTAAAACCATAAATGAAAAAAAGATCTTCCTATTTTTAAACATTCATATTACTTAGGCAAACTATCATATCTATGATCCGATGTGATCACTTTATAAAGATATTATTTATTTTTGTTCTTTTGCATATGGGAAAATTTAGATTGATCAGGATTAGGTATTTCCAGGAATAACAGTGATGTTAAAACAAATAGTAGTCAAAAAATCCTTTATTAAAATATTATTAGTGAATCTCATTTAAATAGTGAGGAATCCGTTCCTTAACCTGTTCCAAATGAAATAAACATACAGAATGTTTGTGTATATGTATTTATGTATATATGCACATAGATATATGCATATATATGTATGTTATATGTGTTTCTATTATTTGGAGTAGGGATAAATAGAGAATTTCTTACAAATGTAAGATGTTTGTGTGTGTGTTGTGTGTGTGTGTGCACGCACATGCATGTGAGTTTCACTTGATAGGTTTTTTCTTTTAATATCAAAATGAAAAGATTTGAGGATGAGATTTAATTTAAAGCTATTTCATCTTCTATGAAGTGTGATTCTTGTTATGTAAAAATATTCCCAATGATCATCATGTATTGTTCTCTCAAATAGCATTTCAAAAATATTAAGATGGTTGGAGGCATTTGCTTAAGCACTTATTTATTGATTCATTTAAAAGGGAAATGTCCTTCCTTTCCTCTATCTTTCTGACTCCTATTTCTATCATTTGGCTACTTGAATCCTCTTTCCTTATCATTTTTATATTATATCCAGGCTTGGGTACTGTGGAGCAACTCATTTCTTTCTAGACCAGCAGTCCTGTATCTCACAGGAGCAGAAATGAAACTTATGGGTTCATTATCAGGAGAAGAAGAGAGAAGTGAATGCAACTCTGGGGAAAGTCTCTATGCAGAGCAATTGGTGTGCCCAAAGTTCAAACAAGAGATGTGTGGAAATGATCACATTTCTATAATCCCACCACTCTACCCCCATGCAAATATTTCACATCAACTGAATTCTTATACCACTTCCTGGATGGAGGTAATATTATTACTATAGATTTATAAATGGAGAAATGGTACCAAAGCACACAGAAAATGGAGAATAAATTGCCAACTATCACGGTGGTCAATTGTGTAGGGCTTGAGATTCAAGCCCAAGAGCCTTACCTCCCAGTTGTCTGCTTTAACACTGAGACCTGAAATCCCACTTAAATTAGCATAATCATAATGGGAGGCTGTCATTTCTGAATTTGAGGAGTTGTGCTCCTAGAAGCCACTGAAGTCTCCTGAATATACATACAGTTGAGTTGGTCTAACATTTACACTGCGGAATGTCTGCATAATTCTTCTCTCTCCCTTGTCTAGCTGTCAGAAGCTGCCCTGTCTGACAGAATGTACCCACTTGGTCAGGAAAAACATATATTTGAAAAAAATATACTACTATGTCTCAGCACTGGACTGAGGAAGAACCTGGTGAATGTCGACTGGTGAAACTTATCATATTACTCAAAGGAAATGTCAGACAAGATAAGATGAAACATAATGCATTATTTTTAAGTACTGCCTCGCATGCAAATACAATCTCAACCTTTCTTAATGTGATTTTATTGTAACAAATTGTTCAAGAGAGATTTCAGAAGTGGATACTGGCCTATTATTTCAACTTCCAGAGTTTGGTCTTATATTTAAAAAAAAAATCTTATCAAATCTGTGGAGTTGAGGTTGAATCTCATTAAAATGAAATATGTTATTAAATTGATATTTCTAAGTTAATTACAATTATTCTTTACTTTAACTCACTATCACAGAATTAAAAATAACAATTACAACACTGAAAAACTTGATCACTCTTTTTAAACAGCCTAATTCCACAAAATAGGAGAATCTTATGACTGAAAACACATATGATAGTAGCTATTGGAAGTTAAGTTAGAATTAGATGATTTCAGAACTGAAACGAACCTCAGAGATCATTTTATACATTAGTAAGTTGAGAGGGTTTGAATCAATTGCCCTCCAAGGACCTGCGTAAGCTATTTACCTGTGATTCTAATGCTATCCTCCATACCCTCTACTGGTGGTTTTTTTTTTTTGGAATGTTCTCCAATACATCATTTAGTTTGCATAAATTTGACCTCCAGGATTAAATATAGAATCCTGTCTGGATTCACAGACTCTTCATAGCTTGTTCCATCTTTCCCTTTTCACACTACTCACATATCTTCCCAGGTCCCCTCATTTGCACTGTGATCCATTGGCACTGGACATGAACTTTAATGATTGACTCCCATTCCTGGAATGTTCGCTCTTCTCATCTCTACATCCTGGCTTCCTTCAAGTTGCAGTTAAAATTCTATCTTCTATATTTCAAAATCACCTAAAGAATATATAGGAAGACTTTCCTGATCCTCCTTAATGCTAGTTCCTTTCCTCCTTCCAAGCTATCATATTTAATACAGCGTCTGTCTCAAAATAGATATGAAGTAGATTTTTATTGACTGGCTGAATAGCATCATTTGAAATCCATATGATCTGTGGAAATATCTTTTCAACAAGCCCTGGGTGCTACATTCTTCCATTTTCTGAACATCTGGAACCCTCATTGTTCTTTTCACTCTTTGACTATTACATCAACTCTTTCAGTAAATTAGCTTTTTTTATCTATATCTCCTTACCTGGATAGTCAGGCACATCCAGGTAGAGGATGTTTCTTCTTTATTTAAATTCTCAGAGGTTAGAAAATGTTCCTGGTACTAGGCATTGCTAATGGAAATAAAGATTAATGGTCTATCACTTTCATAGGTTTGCTGAACCTCACTGACCTGAGATTTTATCATTTGTGAATGTTGGAAAATAATATATGTTCACTTCTCTACATATTATACCTGAATGCCATCAAAGAATTTAACAAACTCTATCATGCTTTCTTTGTCATCAAAATGGAAAGAGACAGGTCAAATAAAATTAGAATGAGATAAGCCTTAAATATGTATACTAACTCAACCCAGAAAGTTCTGATTAATGAAGCAATGCTACCAAATTATAGAATTACAGGTTTGAAATAGACATGAAAATCTATCCAATCATTATTTGAATATTTACTTCTACTAGGTCTTCTTTGTTAGAATAGCCCTAGAGAATCTGTTCTTGGTCCTAACTGTATACTTTTCAATGTGAATGAAACTATAGATGTCATGATTATCAAATTTGTGAGAAAAAAATTGAGAACTATATTATTGATCTCAAATTCAGAAAGAGCTTAATAGAAAAGAAAAATGGAACCAAATTAAATAAGATAATATTTTAATGGAGAAATATAAAATATTATATGAGTTTCAAAAATTAATTGCCCCAAAATATGATTCTAATAGATGGTAGTTCAAGGAAAAGAGATGTAAGAGATTTAGTACACTAAAAGTTTAATTTAAGTCAATTGTAAGGATACCAGAAAAGCTAATGTGATTTTATATTAAGCAATTTTTAAAATTTTAAATAAAAGTAGTAATATTTTCACTGCACTTGTTGGAATCTGGATTATTAAATTGTTTTGACATCACACAAAATAATACTAGATAGAAAGAATAGTGGGATTAGAGCAAAATTGTGATCTTTCAAATATTTGAAGAATTATTTGAATGAACAAAGCCTAGATATTACTGATACATAAAAGACTGGGGCCAAAACACATCCCCCCCATCCCCCAAAGACTGTGTATTGACATCCCTCTGCAATTTATATCATTAAAGAATTGCCAAGAGCATTGAGCGATTAAGTTACTTGTCCTCGGTCATACATATACTATGTGGGAAAGATAAAATCTATACTCAGATCTTCTTGACTTTGAGGGTACCTTTCATTCCAATTCTCCACACATCCTCTTCTTTGAAGGGTTACAATTGAGAAAGGAAAGGCATGAAGGGACTCCAGCAGACAGAAATAAGATCAATGAATGGAACCTAAAGAAAGGCCTATCTCTTCTTAATATAAGCAAGAGCTTCATAAGATTACCATAAAGGTATCCAAAGAGATTGAGTAAATTAAGGAAATCATATGAACATCTGCAAATGCTGCTAAGGGATAATATAGAAGGAATTTCTGATTCAGATATGGGGTTAGAGTAGATTGTTTCTATGGTGCTTCCAAATTCTAGGATTCTAAGATTCTGTGATATACTTCTTAGTTCTTTCAACAGAAGCCAGAAACCTATTTACTTTTTTTTAGTTGTTTTTTTTTTTTTTTGCAAGGCAATGGGGTTAAGTGGCTTGCCCAAGGCCACACAGCTAGGTAATTATGAAGTGTCTGAGGCTGGACTTGAACTCAGGTACTCCTGACTCCAAGGCCAGTAGCTCTATCCACTGCACCACCTAGCTACACCGAAACCTATTTACTTTTGTAGTTCCCATAATGCTTAGCATAGAAATAAGATAAAAGTCATTCAAGTAGTACTCACTGGAGGCAGCCAGGGTGGCACAGTGGATAGAGCACTGGCCCTGGAGTCAGAACGACCTGAATTCAAATTTGACCTCAGACACTTAATAATTGCCTAGCTGAGTGACTTTGGGCAAGTTACTTTATCACCATTGCCTTAAATTTAAAAAAAAAAAAGATTCTTTAAAAAAAAGTAGTACTAATTAATTCCTTGTTGAATAAGTATAAACCCTCCGCCAGAGTTTTTTAAAAGATTAAATAACATTTAAAAGTCAAAGAATTTCAGAATTAGACCCCAAAAAGTCAAAGAATTATTATAATATTCATTTACAAAATGCCTTTTGAAGCTATTCTGAACATTTTACTAGACATTTGGGGAGGAACAAATAATTGCAGTCTGTGTCATAATGATACTTATAATTAAAAAAAAAAAAAGGAGATCCTCATCTGTGGAATAAGGGGATTAGACCAAAGGTCTCCTCAAATTAATGATTTTAATTTATTCACTGATTCCAATGATTCAATTTATTCACACATTTTTATTAAGCAGTTAACATATGCAAGATACATATGCATATGCAAATGCATAGGTGCTTGGGGCACACAACAAAATTAACTTCTATATTATCAAAATATTTAAGGCACTTCAGCATTTATATATGGCAAAGTAAGAGCAAAACCATCATTAACAATGGAAGGATTAAGGAAAGCTTACCACAGGAGTTGTTTCTATCATTTAACAATGAGGAAAAGTTTAATTTTCTAATAGGATATGGGACTAAGGAAAGAATGAAATCTAAGTATAAGAAACAATCTAGAAAATGCATGTTAATAGAAGATGTGATAGGGAATTTGGAGGAAACATTTGGTACAATTCCACATCCCATATTTGTCACAGTTATGTAGTTTCCACACTACTCATTTGTTTAATCCAAAAGTATAGCACTAAGCTAAGAGAAAATATATACAAAAGATCATCTTGACTTTACCTATTTTATGACATCCTCAGCATATTTTCTTGTTGTGGTCTTTTCTGTAAAATATTTATCTTTTATTTTATCATTATTAGTATTTTCTATGCTCTCTGAGTCATTACTTTAGAACAATAGAATTAATCTGTATTAAGTTCCACCCATAAGAAGAGAATTCAAATTTTAAATAACCAAATACCTGAAGTCATTTTTTCCTAGAATCAATATTAAAAATAATTTCATCCAACACTCCTTTTTATGGATGGGGAAACAAGATAAATAGACTTGTCCAAGGACATATAGCCCCTGAAATGGTAAATGTAGTATTTAAATACAGGTATTTTGACTCCATATTGGCTTTATTACCCCACCCCCAATCTTAGTGGGTGGTCAATTAGCCCAGTTTTCTCAGGAAGTAGGAATCCACTTGAACATAAGATCATTAAACCAACTATTATAATATGCTTTGCAAAGATCCATGCTATATAAATGAGAAGGAAGATTATGAATATTATTATTCTGTAGTCTAGACCACTCAAGCCTAGCTGTCAATAATAATATAAGTAATTTAGGTAGATATTTGACCAAGCTTTCTCCCAAATTTTTCCTTTTGAAGGATATATTGCACTTGTTTTTAATCTTAGTTTTCCTGTAGTGAATAGCATGCCTTCAGGGAAGAGTATATAACTAGCTCTGGATCCCTCATATCTAAATATTTAACATGATTTCTTTGGAAGCCTTTATATAGATTTTGCTGATGTGTGCTTTGGCTTCTGTCCGATCAGGACCTGGGATTTTCATCTTCAGTGCATATATTGGCTTCAGAGAGTCTGGGTTGCAAGAATTGTGAGGTTGCTGAGGCATTGAATGCAATCAGAATGTTATTTAGAAAAGCTGGCTTGGCGGCAGAGTTTCATACACATTTTTTATTACACTGTATTTTTGTGACATATTATTTCTGCTTCACAAGGTCATCTGACCCTCAATAGGACATGTGGTCCATTGATAACACTGACTGGGATGATTGCTGTGCCATGAATCATGATTGTAAACAGAGATGGATAAATTTCCAATGGTCTTGTGTTTGCCACTGTGAAGCTATCTCTGTCTATTTTTCAAAAACAACCTTTCAACCCTGCTGGGAGACACAGCACACAAATAAAGCAAGTTACTCCAAAGATGTCCCTGTGACTAATAGGAGAAAATGAGGACTGTATAAAGGTAGAACAAAGTCACTTGTCCCTAGAAATAAAAAGAACCTGACTTCAATTTGCTTGGTGAATCTCTTGAGCTGAATGTGTTCTCTGCTCCTATCTTAATCTCCTTTGCCTTTGATGGAATATGGATATGTATTCAAGTTATACAGAGCTCCTATTTGGACTTTGACCCTTAGTTCAGGGAATAAGCCATTGAAAGTAGGATAAGAAGTTAAATGGAATCACACAAATCACAAAATCAGTGTTGGAAGAGACCTTAGACAACATCTAGTCCAAGAGTTTTCAACCTTTTTTTTGTAATGGATTGCTTTAGCAATATATGAAATCTATGCCTCACCTGACATGAATAATGTTTTTAAATACATAAAATAAAAATATATGTGATTATAAAGAAAGACAACATCATACTGTAAGATAAAAGTCCTTGTTCTAACAGAAGGTTCTAAAGATGTCATTATAGCAACAAGCATGGCAATATTAATGCCTAATATTCATACAATTTCATATGGGTCAAAAAGCATTTTTATTCACTAGAACCTCTGCACAGCTTCATGGATTAGTGCAGATTTCATTAATCCTACTTTTTTGAGATGAGAAAACTAAAGCTCAGAGAGGATGGAGATTAATCAAATAGCTCAGAAGTAACAGAGCTAAAATATTGGTCTAAGTCCTCCCTGGTACATAATATTCTCCCTCTACCATTCTTCTTTCTATCAGATGTGTCATCCTACCTGTTCCTCAAGCAAATCCTTGATCCAAGCCTCCCCCCACCTCATAATTTTGATCTGGAAAACCTTTACTATAATCTGAGCAAGGGAATAATCCAGTTCACTATTTGTTTTCTCCTAAGAAATCTTACCTAAAATCAAGGAGCCCGATAATACTATGAATTCCATCTATGTGTTTTCCTCCCTAATCTAGTTCAGAGCCCCATATCCAAAATCAGTATGGCCTAGCATGGGGAGAGAACTTTAAAAAGTTAAAATATTCATTACCCTTAAACAAATATTTCTTAAGTGAAGGCTAGATCCAAGACATGTGCTAGTCACTAGGCAAAATATAAGCTTTGGGCAAGAAAGATGTATTATCTGCCCTCAAAGAGCTTATACTCCCAATCTTCACCATGAACTTTTGGCTAAGTCTCAAAGACTTGCACTTCTAATACAAAATAAATGTTAGATGGATCCTTAGAAACCAAATTCGCTAATACAAATTCCTTAATTATATAGATGAGTAAATTGAGAACCTCTAATTGACAATTTTAGAATTACTTTTTTTCCCCCTAGAATCTAACTTTCTTAGAATCTAGAATTGCCAATTAAGCTCTCTGTGCTTCCATTTCCTCATCTGTTAAATGGGGATAATCACACCTACTCCACCATAAGGCTATAACAAAATAGCAGATGGGAAATCATCTTAGACAAACATAAAGTTCCCTATGAATGTAACATACCATTGATGTCATTCTTAGTCCCCCACTAGCAAAATTTGCATAATAAATAACCTCATTCCACCTCATTGATCAAGGTCTAAGTTGGGAAAGGGGAACAATCACCCAGACATAGTGTACTTGAGCCAAATGTCAGTAAAGCAGGTGAAAAATCATATTATTTTTATATGACTCCAACTCATTACTACTATACATGCTTATCACATACACACACACACACACACACACACACACACACACAAACCCTTACACAGCAGGGACATAATCAACAAGTAGAACTTTAGGTGTGACTGCTAATTAGACTCCAATTACTCCCACATACATTGGTGAATAAAATACAGGGCCCATATCCCCTTCCCACACACACACACACACACACACACACACACACACACACAACCTACCAAAAACAAGGCTCAAATCTTGGACATTATAGGTGGATTCTCCCATCCATATTGAAATTGCTTCCTTCTCTGAACAAGGTCCTATACTGTTGTTTTAAATATTTTATTCTGAACATGGTACTATTCTGTTATTTTGAATGTTCTATATTATCTATATTTATATTTGTCAAGTCTCCTTACTAAATTACCTTAATAACTTGGACATTATTTTCTTTTTTATTATTAGTCTCTCCCCATAATACCTACCTAGGGTATTGTTTCATCCAACACAGATGTTCACTAATCACTGGTTGGGCAACTGATCAATAAATTTGCCTGAACTAGAACCACATAGCTATGACTCTAGAATATGGATCTCTAACAAAAGACAGAACCATTTCATTCTTGGTTCTAAACAATGTATATGTGCTGAAAGGCATACTGTTTTCCATTATTCCATTTACAGTTTCTTCTCCTGCTTAGATATTGAGATGGAATAGAAATGAGAGAATGCCAGAGTTACTTGTAGAAGCTACATATCACTCAGCATATCAAAGTCTAATAATGTCACTCTCTACACAACAGATGCAAGCACAAATTTAATATACACGAGGATATTACATTCAATGGTTGTGGTGTGCAATTGCCATATGAATCTGTGATACACAATACCTAGGGTCTTAAAATAAATCAGTCATTTCACAAACCTTGGTGGAAATGGTATATGGGCAATTAAGTGAATGAGGGATTAAGGAAATTTTTAAATAAATCTTCTTTTTTACCTTCTTCCCCCCCCATGATTCCAAACTCTCAAATTAATTCACTATATTCATAACATATACTTTCTTACTTAATGCTTATAAAGAACATATTGATCATATCAGAAATTTTCCCTTGGAAATCCTGTTCATCAGTACAGAACACTAGAATCCTATGGACAAGTTTTATATGAGATGCTTCTTCTCTGATATATGTTCCTTCTCCTATATGGACTAAAGCAACTGGAAATTCTGGCTTTCAGAATAATCTCTGAATCATCTGTGAAACTGGTTCCAACTCACAAGTGTCTGTTACCTGTACCCCAAACCTAAAGTATGGGGATTTCTAGGGATTATTTAGATCACAAAAAAACAGATACTTGAATTCCCAAAAGTCCTTATTACATTGATTACTACCCTAATTTAGAATAATTTAAGTTATTGTATTATTTTTATTTTCTTCTTGATCTCTCTAGTTGGTTTGCTGTCCTGAAATCTCGGACAGCATAGGAATATCTACAGTTAAAATGGAAATTATTTTAATGAAAAAGAGGGAGACAGTTTGACATACGTGAACCCTCTTTGTCTCCTCTTCTCATCCTTCTGAGACTCTGATGAAAAATGTTGATGCTACTTTTTCTCCATTTCAGTCTGCCTTATTGAGGAGAGAGAAGGAGGAATATGATACTAATGTGTTACTTGGTTAGAATTGCTTGTGAATAAACATAGTCCTCCCTCCTATTTTATTAGAAAAAATATTGCTAAAGAGGAGGAACTTATGCAAGCAAATACGATAAATTTATCCTCCCTTCCTGTGACCTCCCTCCCCTACATGGGGGAGAAGAAATGGGGATGTCACCAAATAAATAGAGTTTTCATGGATAATGAAAACAATAGACTAGTTCATACAGAAAATCTACAACATTTCATAAATATGGAATGATTGAACTCCCACCCACTCCCATTTAGAACTTTCTACTAATTTAAACCAATTATTCTCAATCTATTTCTGTTTGTAGTTCAAACTGAAAAATCTACCTCTGACTATGGTTGTATGGGAATTACTGTGCACCTAATGTCCTTTTTCTTGAATGAAGTCCTTCTGCTTCTTACCTTTCAGTGATATTAAAACAATGTTTGAACCTGTGATATAAACCAGGTCAGTTCCTAACAATAATTGAAGTAATGGAGAATACTTAGCAAGAGTTATAAAATGGGAGAGTAACCTGGTGGAATAAAACAGCAAATTCAAAAGAACAGCATATTCTGTTATTAAACAGACAGACAAATATGCACATATGTACAAGCAGATCCTCTTCCATCTACTTACAGACCCCTTCCCCCACAGAGGTACACAGATAGCCATATTTGTTTCACCAAATATTTTTCAATGTTTCAGTATTGTCTAAGGTCCTAGAGAAAATGGAGGAACAAAGGGTTACTTAAGGACAGGCACACAGTTGAGAATCATGTATCTTTTTACCAAAGTGTAAAAAGTCAACTTTCAAAATTGCTCTGTTATAAAATCATGCTTCTATTTTCTCATAGATGGGATTTTTTTCTGCCTGAGATTTTCTGCAAATGGGTTATCCAGGCAGGTAAAAGGCAGAAAAATAAACAATGCTTCTGTTTTCAAATTATGGAGACAACCATGGTTGTTAGTAATCCTTGAACAGGCCTGCCATGATTCTTTTAACTGTATTCCAAACCCTTCTTTCTCCCTAGTAATCTTTAATGTATGGGATGCATTGCTTTTTATCAGAACCTTCAAAACAGCATTTATGGGGAGCAGCAATCTGCTATATAAATTTGAGGTTTGATTCTCCTGGCGACAACTACAGGAAGAAAAGACATTCAAAAAACAGTTGAGACTATATAGTTGGAAAAAAAATATTGAATCCAACTCAAGTCCTCCCCAACCCCCACCCTTAAGCCTCTCCCCAAGAGCTGGCATAGGTTATGGCTGCTGAGTCTGTCAACTGGAAAATTCTTCCTAAAGGGCAGAATTCAGCATTATGGATCACAGGCAACTAAAGGGGGAGGGGAGGAAGGAAATTGCCCTCCAAGCTGATAAAAACCCATCTGCCTCTTCTGACAAGGCACTGCCATTCTTCACAGTCTCCCATCCTGGAGACATTTAGAGGGTCATAATTTCCAGTTCCTTTTTCTTTTTTTCTCCCCCCTTCCTTTTTTGAAGGGGTCTAAGAGGAACTGGTTGCTGCAGCCTAAGCGAAGACGGCCTAAACTAATTCATCTTGTGACCTTTTAGTGCCTTCACAGTAAGGTGATTTAATAGCACTTAATCTGTCAAAAATCTGAAGCTTTATAATAACTGTATATTAAGCCAGTTTTTATGGAGCATTAGTTGAAGTCCTTCCAGTTTACAAAGAAGAGAGAGAGAAAGAGAGAGAGAGAGAGAGAGAGAGAATTACTTTCCCTCATTAAAAACCATATTATTTCATAATATATTCGTCGACAATGCCAAGACTGGAAAAATAGTCTAGTTAAGCTAGTCCATGCATTGTACTATCCCTGCAAGAAAATCTAACTGGGACATGGCAGTTTAAACTGGGGTAATCTCATTTACTTTGAATTAGTATTTTCTGTAGAAAGTTATAAGACTGCCCACCTTGCTGTCTTTTCAAGAGACTTGAGGGACTTTGGCTATCTAAACTCCAAAAAGTTACAAGATTTCACCTTATTCATCTTTATAGAAATATCTGTGATAGATTTTGGGATATCTTGACTGGAACTGGTCTTCTCCTACCATTTAACTATAAGCAACTCCTGTCTGGCCCATCTCCTCAAATGTTCTGACAAATTGGATGAAGTTCTGAGGTTCAGAGGAGGTCAAAAGGATGAATTAGAGGACTTAAAAAAACATCCTTTGGAGAGAGAATTGAAGGATATAGGGATATTTGGCTTAGAGGTGAAAAGAATTAAATGGCCTTCTACTGGTGTTCAAAGGGTTATCATGTTGGAGGGGAAATTAGATTTATTCTGCCTGCTCCTAGAGGGTAGCAGTAGAGAAGAAATGAATGGGAAGTGTTGGGAGGCAGATTTTCACTTTACTATTTGAAACCAAACAACCTAAAATTAGACATCTTGAAAGCAAAATGGGTTGTCTTTGTGCATAATGGATTCCCTCTCAAAAGAAAAGTATTTGTTTGAATTGTTTATAAGGATTTGGGCAGATGATTAGTTGGACTAATGGTATCTGAGGTCCAATGCCTATTCTGAGATTCTGGGGTACTTGTTTCTATAGATTTTATTATAATTTTCTCTTCCTCTAAAATACTGCCTCTTAACTGATAAACTCTGAGTGTAATATGAAGCATACTTTTTCACTTTCTTTATGGATTTATTTTTTCAATATAACTAATGAGGAGATATGTTTTGCATGATTTTACATGTATAATTGATGTAGTACTTGCCTCCTCAATGGGTGCGGGAGAAGTTGAGAGGAAGGAAGAGACTTTGGAACTAAAAAAACTAAATGAATGTTACAAATATATACATAAAAATTTAAAAATAAAATAAAAATTGCCTCTCACCATAAATC